>NC_089198.1:3957615-4040115 GCF_963930695.1 Labrus bergylta | reverse complement strand
ACCTGCCAGAACCAGAACAAAGATAAAGGTGTCCTACACACACTACACTGGTTCTTGAGTGTACTAAGAAATGTATTCCTTCCACTGCTTCTCTGTGTTGTTCATCATCTCCTCGTCTTCTTCTAGTTCTCTCTTCCTTTTGTTTTTTTTGTAAATGCATAAATCAAATCTGTCTGAATACTGCTGTAAATGTTGCAAACTGTCACCTCAAAGAGAATACAAAGAAAGGCAACCACATCACCCCTAAGTATGCAGATATGGTGGTATGGTTTTCAGACATGTCTCAGGTAAGAGACTTTTGACTTTAACTTTAATTTAAAATACTTTTTTAGGACTTTTTAAGGACTCGGCCATCAGCTGAGCACGCTCCCAAAAAATCACCTCTCTGTCGTGTGATGAATCCCAAAGATGATCAACCCCTCTTCAGGGGTGTGAGTGCCCGTAAATGACCCAACGCTCCAGCATTTAAATAAACAGGCTGATTAATAATGTAACGATGTGATTAGCAAGACAACATCTCACATTTCTAATCGTGTCCTTTTTAATTAGGAGCAGAATGATATCAGCTCTCCTCTCCCGACATTCATAATTCATCGGCTGCCCTTTTTGTCTGGGAGGCGATGTGAGATGGGAGGATTGGATAGTGAAGGGGCCCGATGAGGAGGGACGAGGACAATGCAGCGCTTTGACTTTGGTCATTACCAAGATGGTGGACCACGAGGATTCAGCTGAACTTGATGTGAAAAATATTCCATCCATCTGTCCATTGCTGGAGCCGATCCCAGCTGTCATTGGGCGAGAGGCGGGGTTACACTCTGGACTGTTCACCAGCCAATCACAGAGCTGACATATAGAGACAGCCAACCAGACACACTCACATTCACACCTACAGACAATTCAGAGTCAGCAGTTAACCTAACGAGCATGTCTTTGGACTGTGGGAGGAAGCCGGAGAACACACACATGCACGGGGAGAACATGCAGACTCCACACAGAGAGACTCCTGTCAGACGGGGATTCAAACCAGGAACCTCCTCGCTGTGAGGGGACAGCGCTAACCACTGCAGCACTGTGCATGACACCAAAAACTGCCAATATTTTCAACTTTATTGTCCGTCTAAATGAATGCCAAACTCAGCAGTTGAACCTTTAAAGAGATTTAACCCCACAGTTCTCTCCTCTCTTATCTCTCTGTTACTTATTAAACTGTCTTTGATTATTCTACAGCTCCTCCAGGTCAAAGTGCTTTTACACCGCGGGCCACACCTACACATTCACACACTGATGGTATAGGCTGCTGTTAACTAATCCATTCATACACATTCATGTGCCGCCGATGAAGCAGCAGGAGCAACTTGGGGTTAAGTGTCTTGCCCGAGGACACATTGGACATATGGCTGCAGGAGCTGGGGATCAAACCCCCAACTTTCCAGTTGAGAGTTAGTTTGGTTAGATCACAGAAAGATCCTTGGCATGGTTAAACGATATTCCTGCCTCGGGGTGAATGCACTCTTCCAATAAAAATCAAGTTGATGCATCATGACAGGAAGCTTTGGCTGTGTTTGGATGTGCAAAAAATATATGCATAATACAAAAGACTTCCAGGATCAGAAGCAGGTTGAGCCGTGTAGAAACATGCACAAAGTTCCATCAGCTCCATGTGTTCATTAGTGTGTGTGTGTTTGTGTGTTATCCCATTCAAAGGAAAAGGGCAGCGGAGATAAAGTGAAGGACGAAGAGAAACCTTTTCAGAGTGTGTGTCTGTCTGCAGCGCCGGGCAGCTGAGTCACAGCGGAGGGAGAGACACATCAACGCGTCCTCTGCTGCACACTGACAACATGTTATTAAAATCAAATCAAATGCGCGCAACCAAAAAAAATTGAAAAAATCAAGACTGAATGAACCGCCCCTTTACTTCCCCCCCCCCCTCTCTCTCTCGCTCTCTGTGCAGCTGAGATAAAAGTCATTACAGAGAATGTATTTTCCTCCTGAAAGCAGGGGACTGATATCAGAGCAGGTCTGTGTTTAGAAATGAGGTGAAACATGCAGATGTGTATGATAGAAGGGGCTGCATTAATAACTATCCAGAGTCGAAGACTGTTAACTGAGGTTCAGAGTTCAATTAAAGGTCACATATCATCCTCCTCTTCTTCAGTGTAAATAAGTCTCAGAGCTCCTCAAAACATGTGTGTGAAGTTTCTTGTTCTAAATCCACTCTGATCCTGTATTTGATCATGTCTATAAACCCCTCTATTTCAGCCCTGCTCAGAACAGGCTGTTTCTGTGTCTGTACCTTTAAATATGTAAATGAGCTGTGTCTGACCACGCCCCCTCTCTGGAAGGGCTTGGGTGTACTTGGTCTTTCTCGCTCCATGTCCTATTGTTTACGGTGAGAAGGCAGACTCAGAGGGGCTTGTGATGTCATGAAGGGAAAATCTCCAAACGGCCTGTTTGAGCACACATTTTCTGAAAAGTGGAGCAGGCAAAAGACGGAAAGGATGGACTTTTCTCATCATTGGGGGGTTTGTAGACGGACTAGAGACACATGTTAGAGTTTGAACAACATGATGAAGTGTATTTTGAATAATATGTGACCTTTAAACTCAACCAAACGAATACATTCAGAAATGGTAAGCAATCGATTTTGGTGTAAGAGTCTGCTGGCAAAGAATTGTCTTTTGGGGCACTGTTCCTCGAGGCAGATGGCCTGGGTTCAAGTCCGACCTGTGGCTCCCTTCCCCCATGTCATTCCCCACTCCCTCCCTCCCTCCCTGATGTTTCCCGCTCTATCCACTGTCCTATCAAAATAAAGGCAAAAAGACTTAAAAATTAATCTCTAAGGTAGTAGTGTGCGACTGAGTTTGGTGCTGACCTCGTTGTCCCGGTCCTTCTCCAGGAAGTGTCGGGCCACGTGGCTGGGCAGGATGTTCCTCAGCATGTTCTCGTTGTGTTCTCGGAGCTCCTTCATCTCGTTGATCTCCTCTTTGGCCTGAACGCGCCACAGGAAGTCCAGCCGGGCCGTGTACTCCAGCTGCGGACAGGATGGAACACCAAAAAGTTACAACACAAGGTAGTCAAAGTTGAATGGACCTCTTTCAAATATCTTCAAAACCTTCAAACCGACACCAATTCACGTAAACAACCATATCTAGATAAGAGATCGCCAACAGTCAACAACCTCAGGAAATCATTTCCAAAAAGACATCTTTGGACGTCATTAATGAGCTGTTGGGTTGTTGCCTTACTCGAGGGCGCCCCTGCAGTACTCAGGAAGTGACCTGGCACCTCTCCAGCAACAAGACCAACTTCCATATTTTGGTCCGCACTTGGACTTGAACCCAAGTCCCTACAGACTGAGCGACTGCAGCGATGTGCAAACAATGATGAACCTTATAACTGAAGCTCCATTTCTCAAACAAAAGACGCTCTAAACTCGATCGGACTTTATAAATAATTGATGTTTTCGAGGATTTCATGCGGAGCTTTCAGGGGCTTTAAAATGATATTTTGTTCTGCTGACAAATCTGCAGGAGCTCAACACACACATCAACTCTTTGATTTGAGACCCTGAAAACTGCCAAAATAAAGCTGAGACAGATTAGGATTATTCAGAAACATTCTGTTTTACCATCTCCAAATATTTGTTGCTACTTCTCAAGTTCCTGAAAAAACGGAAAATCTCCACTCCTCTTCTCCTCACGATGTTTCAGGCCGAGAGGTTAGACTTTGTTCATCACTCAGAAATGTATAAGGTGAGGTGAAAGTCTGTTGTTTGAATGAGCTGGGGTTCTTTAGTGAACAGCTTAATGAAACAATTTGTCAAGAGTTATAGAAACACGAGAGTGAGATCAATCTGAAGAGCAACACCTATCACTTTAGTGTATGTACAATCAAAGCAAAGTCACCTGAACACATCAGAGCCAATGAAAAGTGTAACGCTTAGTCTGTAGAAAAGGGGTGGGGGGCAGGGGATAAATCTGAGATATTGAAAATACATTTCGGGGACGACGGCCTTTTAGGATTGAAGCGATCGGTGAAACCTTTTTTTGAATGATTAATCCTGGTATCAATTAGTCCTTTAATCATTTGAGTGAATACAAAACTGCAATTTAATTTTCCTTTTCTAATTAAGAAATGTGAATCCTGCAGGGCTGCTTCAGAGGGAGAAATAATGAGACTGTGGGTGGTGCAATATGAGAAGTTTAACTAACACGACGTCCTCGCTGCAAATCCTCATGACGCTTCGATTAAAAAGGAGCTTCTGCAAACCCTCAGAGAAATACAGGACACAATTCTTAATAGGTCAAGCTGCATGTTGTCATCTCTCTCACTGTATGATTGGGTGACTGCATTCTGTTCTTATATTAAACTCTTACAGGTTACAGGTTAGAGGCAGGACAATCGTTAAATCATAAACATTAGAAACATTCCCAAAGGGACCAAACAGCATGAGATTAATACATAATGTAAATTTTAAAGCAGGACGATTGTGACTAAACTAAATGAGCATGTATTAACTTGTCCAGTTTTTACAGACTCATTCAGTCATCACAGTCTACAAGTTAGCTGCAGAGCCTGATCATCTGGTGCATTCAGGTCCTGTGGGGATTCAGAGCTGTGACAATGAACTCATACGTTGAATTTGTTGTATCTAAAATACACCTGTTACTCTAAATGATGTTCAAAAAGACTTAAAGGAGTGTATTAAAATGATCCTCATTTAAGCAGACTGAATTTTAAGGACTACAGAAGAGCTTATTTCAGAAACAAGAAAGACCTTCTCCAAACCCTCCGATTCAAAGAAGAGTTCATCTTGTAAAATCTGAAATGAGAAGTGTTTTTAAAAGAGAAATGTTCTCTGTTGTAAACAAGGCTCTCTCTCTCAAACCGCTCCTCTTCCTGGAATGAAGCACAGCTTGTTAACCCCTCCCTCTTCTTCCTGCTCTCAAACACAGCCAGTCCTACTGTGACCTCTGTCTTTAAGAGCGACTGGAACAACCAGAATTCCCCCTGGGATTAATAAAGTGTTTCTGATTCTGATTCTGAGCGTGTCTGACCCTGACCCTGACTGGTGGATGATTCCAAAGGAGAGGGTCCTGATATCATACCACTTGCTTAGACTCCTCAGATATTAGGACCACGTAAGGCCTGAGGGTGGTGACAGCTATGATTTCCGGGAACCTCAGCCGTCTCCACGGTAACCACGAGCCACCAGTCTCTCGTTCATGCACTGTTTTTTAATCCAGGATAAGATGTTAAACTTTTATTATGTGTGAATATTTAAGTTTGCACTGAGTTAGAAAAAATGCTGCTCCGCTGTCAGAAGCCTGGTCAATGTCTGTGATTGGTCAAATGCTGCAAACTCCGCCCATTTATGTGAAGGCTGTCATGGAAACACTCTGTTTATGTATTTCTCTGTTTTCCTGTTTTCCTGTTTGTTGTTTATGAGACACACCCTGTCTCTTTAAAAAGCTGTTCTTTGTGTAACGCAGTCAAACCTGAACATCCATCCTTCTGTCAGTGATCTCCACCCGATGAAACTATTTCCCTCTTCCCTCCCCTTCACACACCTGCAGGTATGACAATGGGTGTGAACTGTAAACTGTGAATTACTGGAACTGAAAAACCTGATTCAGTGCAGCAAGTCAACAAGAGCAGACGTTTGTTGTCCATCAGAGCTCTGACTGTGTTTCTATCCAGAGAAAGAGGAACTGTTTGACCGTCATGATCACTGAGAGGAGAAATGGCTCAGCGAGGAAACCAACTGGACCGAGAGACAATCTGCTGTCCCATCTGTCTGGATCTCCTGAAGGATCCGGTGACTACTTCCTGTGGACACAGCTACTGCATGAAGTGTATTAAAAGACACTGGGATACAGAGGATGAGAAGACAATCTACAGCTGCCCTCAGTGTAGGCAGACCTTCACACAGAGGCCTGTCCTGAGGAAAAACACCATGTTAGCAGATTTAGTGGAGGAGCTGAAGAAGACTGGACTCCAAGCTGCTCCTGCTGATCACTGCTATGCTGGATCTGAAGATGTGGCCTGTGATGTCTGCACCGGGAGAAAACTAAAAGCCTGTAAGTCCTGTCTGCAGTGTCTGGCCTCTTACTGTGAGAAACATCTTCAACCTCATTTAGAAGCAGCTCCATTAAAGATACACAAGCTGGTGGAGCCCTCCAAGAAGCTCCAGGAGAACGTCTGCTCTCGTCATAATGAGGTGATGAAGATGTTCTGTCGTACTGATCAGCAGTCTATCTGTTATCTCTGCCCTGTGGACGAACACAAAGGTCATGACACAGTCTCAGCTGCAGCAGAAAGGAGTGAGAGGCAGAGAGAGCTGGAGGTGAGTCGACAAAACATCCAGCAGAGAATCCGGGACAGAGAGAAAGATGTGAAGCTGCTTCAACAAGAGGTGGATGCTATCAATGGCTCAGCTGATAAAACAGTGGGGAACAGTGAGAAGATCTTCACTGAGCTGATCCGTCTCATGGAGAAAAGACGCTCTGATGTGAAGCAGCAGGTCAGATCCCAGCAGCAAACTGAAGTGAGTCGAGTCAGAGAGCTTCAGGAGAAGCTGGAGCAGGAGATCACTGAGCTGAAGAGGAAAGATGCTGAACTGGAGAAGCTCTCACACACAGAGGACCACAACCAGTTTCTACATGACTACCCCTCACTGTCACCACTCAGTAAATCTACACACTCATCCAGCATCAAGATCCGTCCTCTGAGGTACTTTGAGGATGTGACAGCGGCTGTGTCAGAAGTCAGAGATAAACTACAGGACGTCCTGAGAGAGAAATGGACAAACATCTCACAGACAGTGACTGAAGTGGATGTTTTACTGTCAGAACCAGAGAACATGACCAGAGCTGAGTTCTTAAAATATTCATGTGACATCACACTGGATCTAAACACAGCAAACTCACTGCTGTTATTATCTGATGGGAACAGAAAAGTAACAGCAATGAGAGAACAACAGTCTTATTCTAGTCACCCAGACAGATTCAATGATTGTTGGCAGGTCCTGAGTAAAGAGAGTCTGACGGGACGTTGTTACTGGGAGGTGGAGAGGAGAGGAAGAGGAGTTTCTGTAGCAGTCACATACAAGAATATCAGCAGAGCAGGGGGCTCAGATGAATGTTTGTTTGGAGGTAATGACAAATCTTGGATGTTAGATTGTTACCACAATGGATATAACTTTTGTTACAACAAAGTCTGCACTCCTGTCTCAGGTCCTCAGTCCTCCAGAGTAGGAGTGTACCTGGATCACAGAGCAGGTATTCTGTCCTTCTACAGCATCTCTAAAACCATGACTCTCCTCCACAGAGTCCAGACCACATTCACTCAGCCTCTACATGCTGGACTCGGGTTAGATTATTATGTTGGAGTCTCTGCTGAGTTGTGTAAACTGAAATAGACAGAAGTCATTAACGAGACAGATGTTTAACTTGCTGTGTTTTAAATCTTCAACTTGATTTTTATTCATGCTCGTTGCTGAGATCTGATCATCGTCACCTGTCAATCAAACTTTATGGGCGGTACTTTGACCTCTTCTCGTCTGTTCTGTAAATGTCTGAGTGTCTTTAAGTGACACTCCTTCCTGTGTCTGTTTAGCCGTGGACTCTTTCACTGCTCAGGATGACTTTTGTTCACCTGAACTGAAATTTCTCTGCGTGAAAATATCAACGTCGCTCCGCTCTCCATGTTTGATTATTTATATTCATATGTTTATATGCTGTTGTTAAATCAACCTCTACTTTAAATGTTGTGTGTGCCTTTTTTTGTTTCTTATCTTTATTTGAAAAACAAATTCAGCAATTTATGTACACATTATATTCAGTTTTTTTGCAACGCATTCTTATAAGTAAATGTCTGGAATGATGATTGTGTATGACGTTTGCATTGAAGTGATAAAAAAAAGAGAGAAACCGTTATTATTTCAAAATAAGAGCCTTGTCTGCAGAGTTGTAAAAGCTTAATCTTCACAGAGCTGTTGATGTCATCACTGCTGAGTAGCGATGTAAAGATTAATAGTCAGGCGGTTAAAAATCGATTCAAAGCTGTCAAGGTTCACATCGGTATACTTTGAAAAAAGAATCTTAATGATCTGGTGAGAGTCAGATGCTGTAGAGCAAGATTTAGAAATTGAGGATGCACCACTGTTTTTTAAATCAGAAGTGTGGAAGAATTTTGGCTTCACCAAGACAGAAAATGAAAGAGGTGAGAAGATAACAGACGAGACAAAAAACTGTGTGCAAATATTACAAGAAGACAGGGAACTACACAAATAGCACAGCCAACATGATGCAGCATTTAATCCACACCACAATGAGAAGCTCCAATCACCTCCCCTTGTTGAGAGATAGAAAACATTAAAAGTCCAAACCACACTGACAAGCGGGTTAGCAGCCCCTACAGGAATCTTTTTCATTCGTCATTTGTCTACAGTCTCATTTTCTAAAACAAAACCTGAGAGAATCGTGAGTTGAGTGAATCGTTACATCCCTACTGCTGAGACACGAGACTGCGTTTCTAAAGAACAACCTCCTCTGGCTTCTGTGCTGTCGTCAGTTCATTCTGTTCGAGGACTTCGCCTGGTCTCCTCTGCTGCTGTTTCTTAACATCTGAACGAGGGACAGTACGGCTTGACCCCATATTTAACAGTTACAGAGTATGGGTTTTCGGTGACCTGAAACACAGTTTGCATATGAAAGGCTGTAACACAGAGAGAAAGCTCTGTTTTCAAAAATACCCTCCTATGTGTGGAAGAGGCCCCAGTCCACTGCCAGCCTCAGAGTCGAGCACAAACCTAATTCCCTTCCAGCTCTATGGGGGTGTTTAAGTCTAATTCTACATACATTTCTTCTGCAAATAATTCCTGACTCTGAGCCTCTCTTGGTATAAATATCACCATATTAATACTTTTAATGCCGCTCTGAAAGCCACTCGTACTTTAAATCACTCTCCTCAGTGTGAGCATGAAGAAATTACGCCCAAGTAGCGATAGAAGCAGCACATCCACGTTTAGAGAATTTCATTGGCTACAAGAGATGTCAGTCATCGGCACAGTCACGTGTAATTGGCCCTTAGAACAGGGGGCGGCACCTCCTTTCAACAAAGGCTCTCATTGGCTGTTATAGGCTGTTATGAGGTAATCATCTGGTGCATTCATGTCCTGTGGGGATTCAGGCTGTGACAATGAACTCATATAACATGAGTTATATGTTATTGAAAATAACAATACAATGTTATTAACAATAACATTTGATTGCATTCTCACCTTTGAATCCCATATCAAAACAGTTGTCCGATCATGCTTCTTCCATCTATGCATCATCTCCAAAATTAAAACAATACTAACCCAACCAGACCTTGAAAAGATCATCCACGCCCTCATTTTCTCTCGACTTGACTACTGTAACTCCCTCTTTTCCGGAATCACAAATAAGTCACTGTCTCGCCTCCAGCTAGTCCAAAATACAGCAGCTCGGCTTCTTACTGGTTGTAATAGACGACATCACATCACTCCAATTTTAGCTTCATTACATTGGCTTCCTGTAAGTTTTAGAATCGATTTTAAGATTTTACTCTTTACTTTTAAAGCATGGACGGGGCTAGCTCCAAGCTATATAACAGAGCTACTGACACCATATGAGCCAGCCTGCAGTCTTAGATCCTCAGGTGGGGGCCTCCTGGTTGTTCCAAAGTCGAGACTTAAAACTAAAGGTGACCGGGCCTTTTCAGTCAGGGCCCCTCGACTTTGGAACGACCTCCCTGAGGAGATTAGACTCACAGATTCTCTCAATTCTTTTAAATCCCTTCTTAAAACATACTTTTACAGACTTGTTTTTATGTGATGTCGTCTTCTTAAAGAGCTCATATTCTGCCCTTTTTGGGGTTCTTATATTTAATCTATGTTCCTACTTTTGTACGTTCACAACAGCTAAAGTTCTAAAAAAGTGTCTGTTTTCATGTACTGCTCCTCCTTGCTCCCTCTCCGCTCTGAGTCCGTCAGCTGCACTCTGTTGAGCTCACACTGTTAGACCCCACGTGGGCCAAGTGTGCTCTGATTGGTCTGCAGATCCGCTCTGTCGTTATTGGTCAGTTGCTCAGCACGCTTCTCGGAAATTTCAACATGAGCTGCAGGGCTTGCCACAACGAGCCAATGGGCTTAGATCAGTGATCTCACACTGACAAAGACGCCGCACTGACAAATTTTTATCGAGGGGGGCTAGAACCGAGCGTTACATGCAGCTAATGCTACAGCTAACAGGAGGACGTAGGAGAAGCCGCGTTTCCGCGGACTTTGAATTTTTGCACATAGATGTGCCTAAACATGCACAGGACACTTGGAAAACACACTAAATGGCATATAAAACCAGAAAAAGCAGAATATGGGACCCTTAATGTCTTTTCTTACTGGTTTTACTAATTTTATCTTCTTTTACTTCTTACTGTCCTTGTATTTATGCTCTTATCTTAACTCCTCTTGTGTTTTAACTTGGTAATTTCTTATCTTACTTACTTTGTCTATTTATGTTTTATGTTTATATTTACTTTTTATTTTTATTAATATCATATTTATTTTTATCCTTTAACCACTTGTTTCTATTTCTTTTACTGCTCTTACCTTCTTATTGCTGTTCTCTTTTGATTTAATTTGAGCTCTTTTAGTTTTTTACATCTTTTTAAATCTTTGCTCCTCTTGGTCTCAGCTCATGTTGTTGGGTTCTTGTGTTGCCTGGGTTCTTATCATGGTTCTTGTGACGGTCGGGTTACATATCTCTGTTGGGTATCGTGCACTTTGGGTTCTTTTCTGTTGAATTGTATTGAATTATTTTTAGTATTTTGCATTTGTTATGTTCTTGTTGTTGTTTATGTTCTTCTGTGTTTGGTTTAGTTTGCTTTGTTCTTGTTTTTGCTGTTTGTCAAAGCACTTTGTAAAGCTGTGTTTTTAAAAGGTGCTATATAAATAAAGTTATTATTATTGTTATTATTATTTTATGTTGAATTTGTTGAAGTGCATCTAAAATACACCTGTTACTCTAAATGTTGTTTAAAAAGACTTAAAGGAGTGTATTAAAATGATCCTCATTTAAGCAGACTGAATTTTAAGGACTACAGAAGAGCTTATTTCAGAAAAAAAAAGCCTTCTCCAAACCCTCCGATTCAAAGAAGAGTTCATCTTGTAAAATCTGAAATGAGAAGTGTTTTTAAAAGAGAAATGTTCTCTGTTGTAAACAAGTCTCTCTCTCTCTCACCGCTCCTCTTCCTGGAACGAAGCAGAGCTTGATAACCTCTCCCTCTTCTTCCTGCTCTCACAGCCAGCTCCACTCTGACTCTATATTTAGTGGTTCCCTCCCCTTTAGATCTACAAGTTGAGGATGGGTGTTACCAACAAGAGCTGACGTTCACAGAACAAACACATGCTGTGCAGATCAGAGGTGGAGCTAGTTTGATTTCTCAGAAAGAGAAACTCAGACAGTCGTTGTTACCGAGAGGAGAAATGGCACAGAAAGGAGTTCAGCTGGGTCAGGAAACCCTTTCTTGTTCGATCTGTCTGGATCTCCTGAAGGATCCGGTGACTGTTCCCTGTGGACACAGCTACTGCATGAAGTGTATTAAAAGCCACTGGGATAAAGAGGATGAGAAGACAATCTACAGCTGCCCTCAGTGTAGGCAGACCTTCACACCGAGGCCTGTCCTGGGGAAAAACACCATGTTAGCAGTGTTAGTGGAGGAGCTGAAGAAGACTGGACTCCAAGCTGCTCCTGCTGATCACTGCTATGCTGGACCTGATGATGTGGCCTGTGATGTCTGCACTGGGAGAAAACTGAAAGCCTGTAAGTCCTGTCTGCAGTGTCCGGCCTCTTACTGTGAGAAACATCTTCAGCCTCATTTTGAAGCAGCTCCATTAAAGAAACACAAGCTGGTGGAGCCCTCCAAGAAGCTCCAGGAGAACGTCTGCTCTCGTCATGATGAGGTAATGAAGATGTTCTGTCGTACTGATCAGCAGTCTATCTGTTATCTCTGCTCTGTGGACGAACACAAAGGTCATGACACAGTCTCAGCTGCAGCAGAAAGGAGTGAGAGGCAGAGAGAGCTCGAGGTGAGTCAACAAAACATCCAGCAGAGAATCCAGGACAGAGAGAAAGATGTGAAGCTGCTCCAACATCAGGTGGAGGCTATCAATGGCTCTGCTGATAAAACAGTGGGGAACAGTGAGAAGATCTTCACTGAGCTGATCCGTCTCATGGAGAAAAGACGCTCTGATGTGAAGCAGCAGGTCAGATCCCAGCAGCAAACTGAAGTGAGTCGAGTCAGAGAGCTTCAGGAGAAGCTGGAGCAGGAGATCACTGAGCTGAAGAAGAAAGATGCTGAACTGGAGAAGCTCTCACACACAGAAGATCACAACCAGTTTCTACATGACTACCCCTCACTGTCACCACTCAGTGAATCTACACACTCATCCAGCATCAAGATCCGTCCTCTGAGGTACTTTGAGGATGTGACAGCGGCTGTGTCAGAAGTCAGAGATAAACTACAGGACATCCTGAGAGAGAAATGGACAAACATCTCACAGACAGTGACTGAAGTGGATGTTTTACTGTCAGAACCAGAGCCCAAGTCCAGAGCTGAGTTCTTAAAATATTCATGTGACATCAAATTGGATCCAAACACAGCTTACACAGGGCTGTTATTATCTGATGGGAACAGACAAGTAACATTAATGAGAGAACATCAGTCTTATTCTAGTCACCCAGACAGATTCACTAATTACTGGCAGGTCCTGAGTAAAGAGAGTCTGACGGGACAATGTTACTGGGAGGTGGAGAGGAGAGGATATGGAGTTTGTGTAGCAGTCACATACAAGAATATCAGCAGAGCAGGGAGCTCAGATGAATGTTTGTTTGGACGGAGTGACAAATCTTGGGCGTTAGATTTTTACAACAAGAGTTATTACTTTTGGTACAACAAAGTCTGCACTCCTGTCTCAGGTCCTCGGTCCTCCAGAGTAGGAGTGTACCTGGATCACAGAGCAGGTATTCTGTCCTTTTACAGCATCTCTGAAACCATGACTCTCCTCCACAGAGTCCAGACCACATTCACTCAGCCTCTACATGCTGGACTCAGGTTTTATTGGTTTGCTGGAGACTCTGCTGAGTTGTGTAAACTGAAATAGACAGAAGTCATTAACGAGACAGATGTTTAACTTGCTGTGTTTTAAATCTTCAACTTGATTTTTATTCATGCTCGTTGCTGACATCTGATCGTCGTCACCTGTCAATCAAACTTCATGCGCGGTACTTTGACCTCTTCTCGTCTGTTCTGTAAATGTTTGAGTGTCTTTAAGTGACACTACTTCCTGTGTCTGTTTAGCCGTGGACTCTTTCACTGCTCAGGATGACTTTTGTTCACCTGAACTGACATTTCTCTACATGAAAATATCACCTTCTCTCCGCTCTCCATGTTTGATTATTTATATTCATATGTTTATATGCTGTTGTTAAATCAACCTCTACTTTAAATGTTGTGTGTGCCTTTTTATGTTCCTTTTCTTTATTTGAAAAACGAATTCAGCAATTTATGTACACATTATATTCAGTTTTTTAGCAACGCATTCTTATAAGTAACTGTCTGGAATGATGATTGTGTATGACGTTTGCAATAAAGTGATAAAAAAAAAAGAGAGAAACCCTTATTATTTCAAAATAAGAGCCTTATCTGCAGAGTTGTAAAAGCTTCATCTTCACAGAGTTGATGATGTCATCACTGCTGAGTAGGGATGTAAAGATTAATCGTGAGGCGTTTTTTTTTTACCAGAATCCCACTGTGACATCACAAGGAGAGCACATTTGAAACAGAGCATTTTTCTCTGTGTTGTAAGACTACAAAAACAACACGAACAAAGGACTGGATGGGTTTATTTCACATTTTGTGGGTCAGTAGACTCAGGTTACCCAATAATGTTGGGATAATGTTCAAAAACACTGTCAACACTGTCAAAAACACAGTGGATTTTTCAGAATATGTCCCCTTTAAAAGGCCAAACAACACTGACAAGCGGGTTAGTAGTCCCTAAAGGAATCCTTTTCAGGCATCATTTATCTACAGTCTCATTTTGTAAAATAAATGTTATCGTGAACCACGGCTGCGTTTCTAAAGAACAACCTCCTCAGGCTTCTGTCCTGTCGTCGGTTCATTCTGTTAGAGGACTTCATCTGGTCTCCTCTGCTGCTGTTTCTTAACATCTGAACGAGGGACAGTACGGCTTGACTCCATATTTAACAGTTACAGTGAAGAGTCTTTATCCCGGTGAGCTGTGATCATCCATGTGTCTCCTATCAAAAGGTGTTTCATGTGACGGCTCACATAATAAGCTGTGTAATTGAAGCTTAAGTACGAAATAGAATAAAAATATGTTTAAATGTGGTTTTATTCATCTTTAAACAAGCTGTGAATGAAGGCGCGGTAATGAGAACGGCAGAGAGGAATAAAAGAGCGAGTCTCCTCCATCTTTCTGCTCGTACGTGCTCGTCTCCACAGCACAATCGAATCGTTTAAAGAGCCTCTGAAAGGAGCTCCAACGCCTGTTTTTATACTCTCTCCACAACAGATCACAGTACACTGTGAGACGTTTCAAAGGACAGAAGAGCCGTGTTCTTCCTTCAGAATACAAACGATGGAGCTTCTGTTTGTTTTGCTGATTTATGTTTCTGTTGGATCTTTTGGTTTGCTTTGAGCAGGAGACATGCTGCTATCAAATGCAGTATGCAAAAATATTAAGAGTGTGTCTAATACAGCGGATTTTAAACTTAAATGAACACGTGGACGTCAACCAGCAGCCAGTCAGTATTGGGGAGCTCTGAATGTTTTGGCTTCACTTTCAGGGAGCTGTCATCTTTGACGTCCATCTTTTTAAACTAATCAAAACTATTTCCTCTGCGCTGTAAAGAAGCAGAATCACATCGAGCATTTCACCTGACCTCGCTGCAAAGAGTGAATCATCTCTCTTAGGCCCCGTGAACACCTAGAGATTTTTCCAGAAAAGGAAAGCGCTGCACGTCTGTCCGGTCTCCATGACAACGACTGCTGTATCACAGATTCTGCAGATTTCTTGTTAACTGCAAACTACGGGCAATATCAGACATTTTGAAAAGATCGCCTGTGACATCGGCAGCAACTTCCTGAAAAGTTGAAAGGTTTTTCAGCACTCGGAGTGGCTGCACAACAAAAAGGCAGAGCGCTCAGGAAAAAGACGCTGAGTGCTGCGCTTTTTCTCAGGGCGACCGCCTGCTGCTTCAAACGCTCCCTCCTTACTGAACACAGTTGAAAAAAGATGCTGACGCTCAGAAAAAGCCTTATTTGGCCTCCTCTCTCTTGGCCTGATGCGTCTCAGACTAACAGCGTTTCAGAGCTGTGAGAGCCGCACGCCTCCCGCTGTGAGCTGTCGTTGTCTCCGTGTTACAAAACAAGTCCAGGGACTGACCCCGGCTAAATCAATACGCCTGCGGACGACTTCAAATGCAGCCGCTTTCTACTTTTACGAGACTACAAAGGACCTTCAATTACAGCCGTCTGTCCGCGGCTGAGCTGCTGAACCGGATGATCAAAGGTTTCCATAGAGAGAGAGCACCAAAGCAACGCGCTGATACCAGTTTTCCCCGGGCTCCTTACTCGACTGCTGCTTCATAAAAAGTGACTCTTTCATTGTTTAAAGAAGTGGTTTTGTTTCAGTCAGTGTTTGTGTCTCAAGCAGCATCACTCAGAGGTCAGATAAAGAAGAGCACCTGACAGGATGATGTCCTCTGGAGGGTCTGGAGGCGGCGCTTGTCCAGAGTTTCTCTTTATGAAACACACGTCCAGCCGGCTGCAGCAGCTGGAGGTCATAGTTCAATCCTGTTTAAACGGTTCTCAAATGAAGCTGTAGCGTAAGTTGAGTCGGGATGACTATAATTGCCTTCATGATCGGGTCTTTCTCATTCATCCCTTTTTGCACCAATCACATGGTGTTCCTCCCTCATTGTCAGCCTATCATCGCTCTGCTCCCCTTTTAAATAAGATTCTTTCTCTACCTTTAGTTCCTCCATTCTGATGTTTTGTGCGAACACCCTCCACCTCCCCATCACCGCCCGTCTTCCCACATTCATCATCATCCATCAATTCTTCACCCATCCGGTCATCAGCTTCACCACCACCAGGCTCTGGACTCCATGGGGGGAGTCATTCTCCAAACACATCTACCCCCCCATAGAGTCCAAGCGCCAAAGTCTTTCAGTCAAGTCACATTTCCATGTTGTTCTTTGTAATAATTTTCTTCATTCACTTCTCGTCTCTCCTGATTGAAATACAAACTACAAAGTGAGAGGCAACAGGAAGCTAAAGCTCCAGCCTTTCTTGTTACTGAGTTAAATGTTCCTCAGTGACATCGGTCCATCACAGTGTAAAACATCTGGAGAACACAGACCTGCTGCAGGAGTTTGTGTTTGTATGAATCTATAACGATCTGAGTCCTCTAAAGGAAGTAAAGGAAGCATGAGCTTTAAACAGAAGACAGTGGGCGTCTCCTTTATTTCTGATTTAACGTCTCCTTGGCAGGTTTTGGATTTTTGATAAACTGTAACTGAGGGTCGGTGATGAAGAAGACGTTTGTGACTGGTGTGCTCTCACCTGTTGGCCGTGGTAAAACACGGCGAGGAGGAACATGGCCATCAGGAGTAGAGACGTCTCTTTGGTCCCCAGGAAGTTTCTGTTCAAAATCAGAAGAGAGGAAAAGGATGTAAGAGGATGATTTTCAAATGTGATGAGATCCCGTCAAGTTTTCGTCTTTTCACGCCTTCATTTAGAGACAGGACAGTTGATAGAGTCAGAAATCAGGGAGAGAGAGAGAGAGAGGGGGGGAGTGAGAAAGGAGCCACAGGTCAGATTCGAACCCCGGCCCGCCCGCCTGAAGGACCACGGCCTCCATACATGGGGCTTGATTACTAACCACGAGGCTACCAATGCAGCAGTTTGATTACTGGAAAACATGAAGCATACAGAGCTATTAAAACTGACCTTGCTGTCACTACCCAGGGCAGCATTAGAATAAATTCTGTAACCTAGCAACAATGAACGCCGGAGAGAAACGCTCTGAAAAACAATTCTTTAAATATATGTCTCTGTTTTCACATATTCACTCCTGAAATCCTCCTGATGTCTCCGTCCACACATGCATCTCACAGCGGGACACTATCCCTGTTGGACGGGAGGGGGGGCACAGGGGGTCTCCTGAGGTACAACGTGATGTTATAAAAATGACATGGAAGTGGTGGATGTAGCAACAGAGTCCTCTACACGACGCTATAATGAGAATATTTGTCTTTCTATCAATGCTACGTGTAGTTGAAGAGAATCTCAATGTGAACTAAAGAGTGGAGAAGAACATCCTGGAGAACAGGAAACATGAAGCAGCAGGTTGATTAGAGCACTGAGATGGTAGCGGTGGCGTACAGACCGTCTATGGTCGTGCAGCAATCACAGGGAATAAACGTCACCACCCCCTGGAGGCTTATCAACAGGCAAGGCAGGAAACTGCTCAGGGCCCCGGACCAGTAAGGGTTTCCTCAAATGCTGACAAACTGAAAACAGCAGTAGCTCAAAATGTGCAAATTTTGCAATGACAGTAGGAAGCCTCCCTAATGGGGCCCCATCTGACCGCACTCTCTCTCATTGCACTGCTTAGCATCTCGTGGATTATTCCTGTGAAAAACAAAGTTTGTCAGTGAATGTCAGTGAAGGAAAATGAAGAGGAATGATGTGTGTGGGAGTAAAAAGAAGAAAGAGGAAAAGCGTCGGGATACTGGCTGACATGATGGTGGTTGGAGGGGCCCCCTAATTAATTTTGCCTAGGGCCCCAACAGACTCTGGAATCGCCACGACCCCCCCAATTCACTCGAGCTGATTAAATCCTGCTATGTTCTCACATCAGCTCACTCGGACCTCCTCCACAGGAGAAATATTCAGAGGCTGACAGGAGCGACTCCCGATGAAATGTGAGCAAAAAATCCGGCTGTTTGCGTTCCCACATGCAAACAAATGTCATCTTGTGTACTATAAGTATCGTATTAATGCTACTACACTATTCTAGAAACAAATAAAAAAGATATGAGTCAAGAGTGTGACTTTACGATGTGGTAAACTAACAGCATCCCAAGTCTTTTATCTTGACCTTTCTCTTTCAGATCTCGGAGGGCCGTAAAGACGAGAATGAAGGTGGCTCCCATCAGCACCCTTCGGAGCTCTAATGGAAACCTCTGCTGCATGGAGGTACCCCCCCACCCGTCTCTTTGTTATAAGCTTTCATATACTGCTGCTGTAAAGGTCATTGTACGAGCTCTGAGAACACCTGCGAGATGAGTTTTCTCACATTTGCAACATTTGTGTCCAGAAAAAAAGGTCAGCCCGTCTACATGCGTTTTTTTTTTAAGGAGGAAGAAAGAGACAAATCAAAAGGTACATTTATGACCAACCTTTGGAGGAATTAGGGATTAAGTTTTACTAATTACGACTTCATCTTTTATTAAACCTGGAGCTGCTGACGATGTGAAAACTAATCAGACCACTCATTGTTAGGGGCGACATATTTAGCAACAAGATGAGGGCAGCGGTCAGTTTCAGTCAGAGACAGGGGGGACACAAATGTTTGAAACATAAAAAAGGCTGTAAACATTATACCAACACATGTAGAAGAATTATTTTACATTTTACATTAGGAACAGACCTGTGCTTTTGAGACACTCTCAATGAAACATCTGTGCTGTGCTTTGGTCAAAATATAACATGAATCAAGCACCAGAGGAGGTTTGTGACCCTGTATAAACCAGCTCTCTCAGAACACTCCGTTTTGGTGTGTGTGTCTCTTTAAATGCAATAAGCCCCGCCCCTGAGTTTTCCCCAGAGACATCACTCCTCTGTAGCGAGAATAAAAATGGTGAACCTGTGCAAAAGTTTTGTTTTAGGCTGGGGGTGGAGATACCAGGGGAGGGGAGAGGATGTCTAGGTGATGTCTACCTGGAAAACTCAGGTGGTTCTCATTGCATTTTAAGAGACACACACACCAAAAGGGAGCGTTCTGAGAGAGCTGGTTTATACAGGGTCACAAACCTCCTCCGGTGCTTGATTCATGTTATATTTTGACCAAAGCACAGCACAGATGTTTCATTTAGACCACAGGGGGACTGTTTGAAAAGGTGGAGGAGGGGGAGAATATGTCCTCTTTAAAGCGTGAGACCTGTGTTTCTCCGGTACTTTAACAGCGGATTCAGACAGCTGTAGGACTTTGCAACATATCTCGTGAAATCTCCTTTGGATACTAGCATTGGTTGATTGTTGAACACATCCTTTATAAACACTCACTCTGTGTTGTGGTGGACGGTGTCGTAGCGAAGAAACAGTGAGGTGTAGAAAGCTTCGGTCAGCAGGGAGTAAATGGCGATCATCAACAGCAGCACTGCCAACTTCAACACGGAGTTCAGCCGCAGGAACACGGCACACGTCACCATCGCCAGGACCCCCGTGAACACAAAGTACTGGACACAGAAACAAAGAGGGACGTGGTTGAGTGCAACTCTAAGACATTTTTCACTAAACTCTCCTTCTCGGGTGAAAAAAACCAACATCTTTTAAAGTCCATGCACTCCGATTGGATGACTTGTTTTCCTCAATATTGGAAAGATTTAATAATTAGATGTTATTTTCTCTGACTTGAATCATAATCTCACATCTCTGTGTAAATTATGAAGAGGTCCTTCAAATGATGAGAAAAACAGTCAGTATCCAGCAGCACACTGCACTTAAGGCTACAGACTATGCAACTCTGACCCCTAGTGTTTAAAATGGGTACTGCAGTCCAAAGTCTAAACATTGTAGAGAGCTGTCCCCCCCCCCCCCCCCCCCCCCTCCTCTCTAGAGTCGATGTTCACACAGGTCACCATGTGGTGGACTCTGAAGCTTCAGTGTTTATCCAGCTCTGCATGGGTCTGTAAACCTTTCTGTGTTCTAACCTCTCTCCATTTTTCAAAAGCATCTCCAATATTGATCCTAGTTTGAGCACGTTTCTGCTCGTGGAGCTTATTAGAAACATGCAGAGGCTTTTTAGGTCGGGTACAATCACTTCTATCTGAACCACTTCTCTTGCCCGCTTCCATCGCTGCAACACCTGTTGACCTGATAACTGCTCTCATATCTGGCAAACCGAGGGGCATCCAAAACGGCCGTATGGGGGGTTGCCTTAAAACCGCCTACCTTCTCTGGTCCAAACAAATCCAGAGCATTCAGGACCAGCATCTAAAGTTAGAAGGAGGACATACTGGCTGCTGCATTGTTGTCAGAGAAGCCAGCACTTCAACATAGCATGTTTCCTTAATGTCTGATTATATAGTCAGGTCATCATTTCATTCAGTAGATATCTCACATATTGGACCTTTAAGGATAATTCTCCTTCTTTGGTCTAATCTAGTATTCTGCTCTGGATTTCTCACCCCTTAAAACATCGAATAACTCTCTTTTTTATTAACCAGATCTTATTTGGACAAGCCAGCTCTCCTGACCCTCTGGAGGGAATAAAGGTTCCATGGAGCCATAAAAATTCTGCTCCCTTATTGAGTTCATCAATCAGCTGCATATTGAATGAGCAAAATAACATAATGGATGTTGGCTCCGTGATGATCTCATGGCTCCATCAGTCGTCGTTGTCTGAGGCGAGACCTCCCTCTGGGTTCAGGCAGGAGGATGTCAAGGATGTTTAATTCATCATTTTTGCTGAAAGTGTGAGAAAAAAACACAACAGATGAACCTGACTGCAAAATCTCAGACACATCATTCGGCAGGTACCTCTGGGTAGAAGCAGATGTCTGGGATGGAGGTCGATGCGTTGTACGTCTGGTTCTTGAAAGTGCTGGACTTGTCGAAATCGCACCACAGCTGGGAGAGACCAAGAGAGGTTATATTTTTGTGCGCTCTGAAACCGGTGCAGGATCAGGGTAAAAATAAGACATCTTCATATGTTTGGTCAACATGACTTCAAAGTGTCTGCAGCTTATTGTCAGAAAAAGAAGGTGAGATTCAGCTGATGTTTCAATCAGAAAACGTCAAGACACATTTCTTTTTCCTCAATTGTGACTTCATAAAAAGTAGCATAACATTGGTAACATGAGGTAGCCTTAAACTCTGAAGGTAGACATGTTGCAAAATGTGAGAGTTTATAGAATGTAATTCCCCAAATCTGCCGTTCTGAATTGTGTGTATCCCGGATTTTGTGCAGTGTAAGATTTTAGAGCATCGAATGTGAGCTGAAGTCATAAGAAAGTGGATATTCCACTTACTATATTGATCATGGCCGCCAGGAAGTTGATGAGGATTGAAACGAAGATGATGACGTTCCGTGCCGCGTAGGTCTCGTTGATCCAGCAGCACGCTTTGCGAAGAACCAGAGGCAGACACTTGTAGTCTTCGGCCGTCGTGACGAGGACCAGACAGGAGTGGAGGATGATGAGGATGGAAAACTGGATCACCATGGTTACCATCCTGCAGAAAACCAAATTGATGGCAAAATAATAAAACCATACAGACAGTGTCGGTCCCAAATAATCTAGCTGGTACCTCAGACCTGTAAATAACTTTACATTAAAACAGGTAGCTGATCGGTGGTAACCATGGTAACCAACAAAGTAGCAGATCGCAGGAAAATGTTTGGGTTGCTTGGTAACAAGTCAGTTTCAGTTAATATGTGAAACTAGTTGAAACAGGGCATAGGGGTAGTAACGCTGCTTCACGCCTCGCTGCTTCACGCCTCGCTGCTTCACGCCTCGCTGCTTCACGCCTCGCTGCTTCACGCCTAGCTACGTCAGGCCTCGCTGCGTCAGGCCTAGCTGCGTCAGGCCTAGCTGCGTCAGGCCTCGCTACGTCAGGCCTAGCTGCGTCAGGCCTAGCTGCGTCAGGCCTAGCTGCTTCACGCCTAGCTGCGTCAGGCCTAGCTGCGTCAGGCCTCGCTACGTCAGGCCTAGCTGCTTCACGCCTCGCTGCTTCACGCCTAGCTGCGTCAGGCCTAGCTGCGTCAGGCCTAGCTGCTTCACGCCTAGCTGCGTCAGGCCTAGCTGCGTCAGGCCTCGCTACGTCAGGCCTAGCTGCTTCACGCCTAGCTGCGTCAGGCCTAGCTGCGTCAGGCCTAGCTGCTTCACGCCTAGCTGCATCAGGCCTAGCTGCGTCAGGCCTCGCTACGTCAGGCCTAGCTGCTTCACGCCTCGCTGCGTCAGGCCTCGCTGCGTCAGGCCTAGCTGCGTCAGGCCTCGCTACGTCAGGCCTAGCTGCTTCACGCCTAGCTGCGTCAGGCCTAGCTGCGTCAGGCCTCGCTGCGTCAGGCCTAGCTGCTTCACGCCTCGCTGCGTCAGGCCTAGCTGCGTCAGGCCTCGCTACGTCAGGCCTAGCTGCTTCACGCCTCGCTGCGTCAGGCCTCGCTGCGTCAGGCCTAGCTGCGTCAGGCCTAGCTGCGTCAGGCCTCGCTACTTCACGCCTAGCTGCGTCAGGCCTAGCTGCGTCAGGCCTCGCTACGTCAGGCCTAGCTGCTTCACGCCTCGCTGCGTCAGGCCTCGCTGCGTCAGGCCTCGCTGCGTCAGGCCTAGCTGCGTCAGGCCTCGCTACGTCAAGCCACACTGCATCACGCCATGCTACGTCGTTTGTTGGCATTTAGGACACTCCAATAGGAATTTGTCCGTGGCATTTCCTCGCATCGCTTGCTGTTAGAATTTGTATCACCCGATTTATTTCACTTGCCCTATGGGGCTTCTGTAGCTTTCTAAAACATTAAATACAGATAAATAAAACCAGAACACGAACAGAATCTGCTCTGAATGCTGTTAGTCCGTCTTTACCTGGCAGATGGAAGCAGGCTCTGGATGGTTGTGATGAAGATGAGCACGATGAAGGCGCACACCAAGTTGGACTTGAACACCTCGTCTCTCATCTGGGAGTACTGCACCGCGAAGGGAAGAAGGAGAAGAAGAAATAAAGAGGAGAAAGAGGAGGTGAGTGGTAAATGGAGAAACAGGTTTTCAGACAAACAGAGAGGACTGACATTAAAGACGTTAAAATGCACGTCAAACACACCAAGACACCGGCACAGATGCATGCAACGGGTCAACCACAAGCGTTAGAGAGAGACAGGAGCCGGTGGGTTAGCTGTGGGGTCCTGGGAGAGGTGTAAAGCTCACAAGCACAATGCTAGCTGTTAGCCGTTAGCTGAGTCAGACACGAAAAACAAAAGCTAAAAAATAAGCTAACTGTGATGCTAAAGTGAGGTGGGAGAGGGTTTTTGAAAGCTTAAAAGATAATAGGTTTAATTTAAAACGTATAGTTCTGTACTTTGGGAAATGTCTTCTGTTTCACGAGATGATAATCGGGACGGAATTAGCTTAGCTTAGCATTAGTAACAATGTGGGGGGAAAATAAACTTTGTGGGTCTTGCGGTTGGTATGATCTGTTACATCTACCTGTAGGCTAAGAGAAATGTTTCTGCACATTAGTCAACTTAAAAAAAGGTTGTGTAAAGGGCTGTCAAACGATTACAATTTCTAATCGACAGTAATCACACGTTTGATCGCATGTTTGAATTTCCATTCTGAGAGTACTTTACTTCCTTTTTTTACTTTAACCATGCTTTTATTTTGAAATAAAGTAAGGACCTTCTGGTAGAGTGAAGGTTAGGACATGAAGTTAAGCACAGAAACAGGAAGTGGTTAGGGATCCAAAACTGAGGTCAAACAGCTCAAAGGAACGGTAACAAAGGTCAATGTGTGATGTCATAAGGTCAATATGTGATGTCATAAGGTCAATGTGTGATGTCATAAGGTCAATGTGTGATGTCATAAGGTCAATGTGTGATGTCATAAGGTGGATATTACTTTGGACTCGTCAGCTGAGCTGTCTGAGAGTTTGTTAAAGTGAAATGAGAGCAGCAGTGTCCTTTTTTAACATCACTGAGACTACAGGGAGACGACTATCTACAAGGAGCCTAAAGGGACAAAATAGCTTAAGATTAATCGCGATAAAAATATATATATTAATTACAGATCTAAATAAATCACACTTAATTAGTCAATGCTGACAGCCCTTGTTGTGTAATATTATTAAATGTTCCTCTAAATGTAGTAAACAGTAAGTATCTGAAGCTTTTTTTCCCCCCAAAATGTTGTACTGTTCCTTTAATTTGCAGAGTGTTTGTTTTACCTTTTCGGGAGAAAATCAACGTACAAATTTGACCTTTTTAATGGAGTAAACATGACGAGATCTTAACAGGTTGTTTGGGGATAAATAGAAAAAACTTTTAGCCAAAAGCTATTAGCATTTCCGAAATAAAGCTCTGCGCTGGTGTAAAACTTTAGACTTTTGAGTGACCGGTCTGGACCAAAATGCTGACTCATCTTAGTCCAACCCCCCCATGACCCCCGCTGCCCCCCTTCTCCTCGCTCTGTCTCTTTCTCAAAGGGTGCTGGGAAATTAGCAAGAGGATGTTTCAAGTTTCATCACAACTTTGGCAAAAAAAAGTAGAGTTTAAAAAAAAAAAAGGAGGCCAACAGCAAATCACTGCACATGTACTGAAGAGGTTAAGCGGTAAAAAAAAAAGAAAAGTGTATTGGTAAAGACTTGAAGATGATGGTGGGATTCGAATTGAGACATAAATGGGGAGAAAGGGGAGGGGGAGGGGCAAATGAAGGTAAAATCAAGGGTGGAAAGAAAAGGACAAAAAGCTAACGAAGAACATTGCATTCACAAAAGAAAAAAAAATCCACTGAAACTTTTTCTTTTAATCGTGACTTTGATATCTCATGATTATGAATTAACATCTCATAACCAAATAATCATCTGGCAATCTCTTTTTGGACAAGATGTGTCATTAGAATTTGCTATAAGGGAAAAACAAAAGTTTAGTGTCAGCTGTCGATAAACCAATAAACACATTCTTTTGTGTTTTTATAGCGATGAAGGCCATAAAGAAGAAAACAACTTTCTGCATTCTTCAACTGCTTGTTCTGTCTCATAGAGCTCAACAGTGATGTCCACTTTTTGGTCTGTTTTAGTCTGTTCAATCCTACATTGAGATTTAATAAAAATATTTTTGTCAAGAGAACGACGCCTGTAACCAAGACAACCAGCTAACCAATACTCGTGACTATAAAGCATTTGATTCAGCGCAATAACAGCGTTAAAAAAACAGAGAAAGAGGCAAAGGTACAACACTGTGTACATTTTCTTTTTCCGGAGTCAAGAAACTACCCATCCTACAATCCAGTGGGAATGATATTGCGTCTTCTTAAATGTAACTTAAGTCGTTGTTATCGTGTTTAATATTGATAGCACAAGTTTTGTGTTGTTGAATATGTAAATAACATTCACGGCATCATAACAAGGTCATTAGTACATTTCCTGTTAGCTAACTTACTAGCTAGCTCGCTAGTGGAACAGGAGGGGGCTGGAACATCGCCATGGTAACAGCGAGCTCCACCAATCAGAGACGTTGCTGTGACACTATGACCTTGGGTACTGTAGTTATTTTTTACTTATATTGTGAATTAACCATGGTTTCCTGAAAACGAGGTGGATATCGTCTTCTACAGGAGCATCGTCTCACACTCAGGTAGCTCGTGGTCAGTCTACCTTGGATGGTTATTATAACATTAATGATAATAATCAAATCCGCTATGGAGAAAATGAATTGGATTTTCACTTGTGGAACCACACTCTTGAGCTCTATTGTAAATAAAATCTAAACGGTACAGTGTGTGCCAATCGAGCTAATCAATTTGTTTTTTTGAACCAGGCTGTAAACATGTTAATCTCTGCTGTAAAAACAGGCTTTTTAGAATGGGTGTGTATGTGACTTCCTGTGCTTCTGCAGCTCAGCCTCTAGTGGACACTCGATGAACTGCAGAATTTTGCACCGGCTTCACTTTTCAACACCGGAGGTTGCCGCTAACTCTAGCTGAGAAGTAAGAAACCCCTGTTTTGTTTTTGTTTGGGTGAAAGTTACTCGGATAATAATGAGAAGTAAAGTCATCATCATGGGGTGGGTCATTTGTTAATTCAGAAAGTCCCTCAGAAATATGTTAACTTTTCTTTCATGAATGCAATGTGCTCCTGTCAAAAAAATAAAAAAGGAAAAGTTGAAAATGTCAACTTTTTTTCCCACAACACTGTAAAAAGTGAAAGGGGTCCTTGGACTTGAGAGGTCATGAGTAAACTGAAGGAGGTTCTCCAACCTGAGCAAAACTAATCCGCCGTACCGAACATCGATGTAGAGTTTTAAACTGGTTTAATTCAGTTTAATGTTAGAGAATGATATTCGCTGTAACTCATTAAAAAAAAGATTTAAAAAATGGCATATTGTTGTTCTGATTAAAAGTATCGACAGTCACAAATTGGGACTGTTTCGTTCTCGTATTATGCAGTCTGAAGTGTGCCGACCCAGAAAATAATTTGGGCTTTTATTTTTTCATCCAGTCTTTGAAAAGTGATCAAAACAAAATTAATGAAGGTTGTTCATGACCCACAGAGTTTGGATTTAAAATTCGCTCAAGGTTATTTTAGTATATGCAGAAAATATCTTTAATTTGAAATGCTTGTGTATTAACTGTCAGGATTAACTAGTTAGTCGTGATTAATTAAGGTCTGAAATTCATGCATTCACTTTTTAAATCTCATGTTGTTTTGTCCCTTCAGGCTCTCCGTAGATAGTGGTCCTCAGTGTCTCCCTGTAGTCTCAGTGATGTAAAAGAAGGACACTGCTGCATCTCTGAATGTCTCATTTCTCTTTAACAAACTCTCAGACAGTAATATCCACCTGATGACATCACACATTGACCTTATGATATCACACATTGACCTTATGACATCACACATTGACCTTATGATATCACACATTGACCTTTGTTACCATTCCTTTGAGTTGTTTGACCTCAGTTTGGGATCCCTAACCACTTCCTGTTTCTGTGATTAACTTCCTGTCCTAACCTTCACTCTACCAGATAAAAGCAAAATAAAAGCAGGGCTGAATTCAAAGCGAAAGTAAAGTACTCTCAGCTTAAGACAGTTCAAAATTTCAAAATAAAAGCCAAACTATTTTTATTTGTAAATGTGATATAATGGAATTTCAAACATACGATTAAAAATGTGATTAATTGCAATCAACTTAAAAAATTTAGCAATTAATAACGATTTACAGCCCTACTATTTACACATTTTTATTGATTTGATTTAAGTTAATTATTGTTAACGTAAAGTGAACTAAAGCCCCGTGTTCACCTAGCGTTTCTTTTCCGAGCGCCAGCGTCTTTTTTCAATTGTTTGTAATGAGTAGAGAGCGTTGGCAGCAACAGGCGGTTGCCAGGAGAAAAAGCTCCAAGAGTTTTATTTCCGAGCGTTCTGCCTCTTTTGTATTTTGTTCTGAGCTCTCAAGTTGAAAATCATCATCCTCCCTCCCTCATCTGATCAGGACATAACAATCAGACATGTAAAACATGCAGTAAAAAGTCACAGAGCAGTGTCGGTCATACAGCGGCTGTTATCAACAGACTGTTGTCATGGAGACAGGACTGACGTGCAGCGCTTCATGCAGGCACTCCCGAGGACACAAACGCATTCTGAACACGGGGCCTGATAATAACAATAATAATAATAATTAAGATAATTGATGATAAAAAGCTGACAGTTTTACGTTCATTTTTTTTCTAGCCGCACACTTCAGACTCGTTACACGGACCAACTGGAGGAAAGTATATCCTGGATCAGGGTATTAATTAGTCCTAAAGCCCGTGAGCTACACGATACCCTTCTCAGGTGCCTTTAGATTACTCATGACAGGACAGAGAAAAAAATAAGTTGGTTCTTGTTTTGCTTTGGGAAATCTTCTTCTAAAAAAACAAAAAGTAGACGAGAGGAGGGAGAGAGAAAGAAAAAAAAACAGTTATCTGTCTAAAACCCCAGCTACCTTCTCTTCCAGGCTGGAGTCTTTAAACATCAGTGAGAACGGCTTGATATGCTCTCTTCTCAACTTATCGCCACTCCGTAAGTCGATGGCGCTCTCTATTCGCTTGTTAATTTCCTCAGGACCAGAGTGGACATGCAAAGCTTGTGCGAGATGGTTTGGAAGCAGATTTATCGAATTTCTCGTTAGGGCAGCCAGAGTCTAGGGGGGGAAAGCACATGCACATAGAATAAACCTGCTTGTCCCCCTTTTGATTGTGTTTTTTTATGTTTCATCCAAGTTACAAATGAAAAGAAGAAACAGACACACAGTTACGTTCATTACATACACAAAAGAAAATAAAGAAGATTTAAGGGAACAGGAAGAAAAAAGGGGGGAGACCAAAATGCAACATTGGCTATCAGACAGGCGGCTCAGGGCAGGCCATGCATCTCTCAGTCACTCAGCGCAGCGTACCAATATGTTAGAGGTGACAAAGCTTGTAATTATGCACAGGTTATAAACACAGCTGTCATTTACTGTCCACAAATGTGATAACAAAAGGGCAAGAAGCGCAAATGGAAACTCGTTGAGAGCATGAAATGAAAGTGAAAGTGAACACAAAAACACTTAAAGGGGACATATTATGAAAAATCCTCTTCTTCAGTGTTTTTGAACATATGTCTGGGTAACCTGAGTTTCTACTGATCCACAAAATGTGAAATAAACCCATCCAGTCCTTTGTTTGTGGTCTGCATAAGTCTTACAACACAGAGGAAAATGCTCTGTTTCAAATGTGCTCTCCTTGTGATGTCACAGTGGGATTCTGGTAAAATAAATCCCCTCCCCTCCCCTGATATCTCCACCCATGGACTCCACCCCCAGCCTAGAACAAAACTTTTGCACAGGTCAGCCATTTCTATTCTCACTACAGAGGAGTGATGTCTACTGGGAAAACTCAGGGGGGGTCATTACATTTAAAGAGACACACACACCAAAACGAGAGAGCTGGTTCACAGGGTCACAAACCTCCTCTGGTGCTTGATTCATGTTATATTTTGACCAAAGCACAGCACAAATGTTTCATTTAGACCACAGGGGGACTGTTTGAAAAGGTGGAAAAGGGGGATAATATGTCCTCTTTAAAGACTAAATCATGTTAACCTCCAAAAAGTTTCACTGATAATAATAATAAAAAACAGACTAAAAATGCATCAGGAAAACCTTGGAGTTAATGTGTAATACTGTGAAAGTAATTAAATGACACAAGGTTCTTTACGGGGTTTTTTAATTTAACACTTCATCACTCCTCGTCTCGCTTGGCCTCCCTTCTTTATCAGAGACAAAATTAAACCGAAGGTCGTCACCCTCTATATCTTTTTATCCCGACAGGAATGAATCTCGCTGCAGACAGAGCGACAGCAAAGTCTCAGAAAAACCGGAGACTGTCTGCTCAAAGTAAGAAGGTCTTCAGAGCTCACACCACAGAAGAACTGAGATATTAAACTAATCTGAAGGTTTTGGGCACGTGTGACCCTCATACAGAACACGGGACACTTTTTTAAATCTCTAAACACATCAAAGTCCTCCACAGTGATGTCTACATATATCTAAAGGAGGACCCTTCCCCTTACTTCCACACTGCGTTTCGTCAGCGCCACAGTTTTGCTCCATCAGACGGCGGGCGACTCGCCCCACTGGAGCGTGAGCGCAGCAGAGCGGGAATAAAGAGAACAAAGTGCAAACAGCACATTGCTTTGTCTTTCTGAGTTTTGACGTAATGTTGATAAAAGTGATGGAAACTACAATCAGGAGTCTGTTTATTGTGTTTTATTTTGAAATCTACCAGACGCTCTGTTTGTTTTCTGGTCTGACTTCCTGTCCAGGTCGATCTATTCTGTCCAGCTTGACTTGGCCTGCAGCAGGCTCCGTCATGTGTACACTCAGAAACGGTGCAGACTGTTGTCATAGAGACAGGACGGACGTGCAGCACTTTTTCTTCTCAGCACACAAACGATTCATGCACGAAAAAAAACGCTAGTTGGACTCGGGATCTAATATTAGTTTTTCAAAATGTAGAAAAAAATTAAAATAAATGATGATAAAAAATGTATTAACTGACAAAACTTGACTTATTGTGCATTTTCATTCTAGCGACATCTTCAGACTCGCTACACAGACCAACTGGAGGCCATAGTACACGACGCTCATGGACTACAGCATGTGGAAAATTAGCAGGTACTGTAGAGCGCTGCAGGACGAAATTCTACAAAAGTACGGACAGCTTTTATGAATTTTTTTCGATTTTGAGGTTTTGGGAAGAGAAATGCATCATCAAAACATTAGCTAGTTAATGTTAGCTAACGCTAGTTTCAGGGTCACTGTCAACTGTTACTGTGTTCAGTGGTGTTCGTTAAATGGTTGTAATATTTTGAGGAAGTTAACACAACACATTCGGCTTCACAGCTCATTATTATTTTAAATATTACACATTTTTCTCTCATTCTTTGTGATGAAATCAAACATGTAAAAAAAAAAGCGATCGCTCAGTTCCAGGTGAGCTCCTGTCAGTCCTCCTGGAGACGTCACTTTCTTTAAGGAGAGGCACTCGAGGTGAACGCGATAAAGGTCAAACGCCAGAAGTCATTTTCTCACAGCCGTTGACATTAGCTCTCCACCATTAGCCCTGAGTTAAGGCGGCCGTGTGGCAACTTGGAACAAATTACCCTTTGGAGTGTCTGAGCCCTGTAGAGCTGGCAGCCATTAAAGTGATTATGAGAGAAATGTGTGATGATGGAGATGTGTGTGTGTGTGTGTGCGTGTGTGTGTGTGTGTGTGTGTGTGTGTGTGTGTGTGTGTCTCAACATCACCGATCAGGCTAATGTCTCACCTACTCCGGCTTCATCCACCGCTTTCATAAATGAAATCCTTCATGCCCGTGATCATTAAAAAATCATTTTCAAGATGTAAAGGAAATGATGCTCTCAAAAAAAAAGAATCTCTCAATGACTATTTGTCTTTTTTTCAATAAATCCGGGCTGTTTTGACGACCACCGGCTGCCATTAGGGGAAGATTTAAATCCAATCAGAGCTACATGCAGATTATAAACGACCTCACAGATCACCTTAAACTGCTGCATTCATCACTGTCAGCCGAGCGCAGACTGTAAATTAACATGAACAAATCAACAGCTGCCTGGGAGCCAAGCCAGAATATGGAGAGCGCCCTCTGCTGACTGGCTGCAGTAGCATAAACCCCGCCTCCTCACGCTAACAGATGGGACTTGGGTCAAACTATAAAGCTAAAGTCAAAGCTGGATTCTGTTGTGACGGTTCTTTACTTCTTCTGAGTCATGTCCAAAGTTAATCTTTCTGAATATGCAAAACAAAGCAGATGTAACGTCATGATTGACAGCTCTGTTGACAAATGAGGCTCCTTGCAGTGTTTTCGGAGCAGGGAGGAAAGGCAAGTGTTTGCTTCGGTTTGTTGGAGGGGCGTGGCGTCAACATGTTTAGCATCTAAAGGACGTCACCAGTGCAATGTGTTAGCACCTGTCCAGTGAGAGGGGGGGGATTTAACTTCACTTTTGTACAACACAGTATGAGATGGAGACATGCTGTCCATATATATACAGTCAATGACGTCAGCGGAGAGATTTTAACATACAGAGAGAGTCTCTTTAATCACATACTTAATGCATCAGCAATGCAAAAATATATGAGCATGTATTTTAAGATTGCAGTTACATTCACTGATATGGAGGCCAAAATAGTGAATTTAGGGGGGGGGGGGGGGGGGGGCACTGGTCAAAGGTAACTTTCCTGAGTACTTTCCTGTGACCAGTGCCCCCGTGTTTGGACTGAATCTTCCTCTGGATCTGAATCGTGGGAACCGTTGTCGATGCAGCAGGACTGTTTGTGTTTGAATTATACGATAAGGAGAGTTCAGTAAATCTTCAACTGTTGAGTCAAAAGACAGTAAAGACCGCTGTTTCTGTGTCGATGGGCGGACAGATTCGTAGATTGTGGCTGCTGAGCGATAAGCAAAATTTGACTATTGATCAGATTCGACTATGAAAAGCCTTAGTCAGGGACACATTAAGAAACTTGTAACAGTCAAATGATACCTGATTTGATTCCACTACATTTGAAAATAGAAGTCCTTTGGCACCCCATATTGGGTCATTTCTGATTTCCAGTTATCAAAACCTGCAGGCAAACTTCTGCACCCTGCACAACTATGAAGGCATTGCAATGTTCACGTATCAAAATTATTTGATACGTGAACAAGTTTGAAGTTATTCAGCCCTTCCCTTTACACCCGTCCTATGAAGTAGATGTGTTTTTCTAAAGCTCCAGTACTTTCTGATACGATACTCCATCGTCCACTTCACAACCTTAATAATTTCCCTGCTCTCGGGCATCCCGCTCCTGACACAAAGGCTCAGAGGAGGCCGCGCTATGAGCCGTGCTGCCATGATTGTTTGTGGCGTGCATGTCCCTGAAGTAGCACACAGCCTAAAGGGCACGTGCGTCCACCTCTGACATTTCTCTTCTGTATGCAGGCCGGTCGATGCAATGTTCCTCCCAGCAGTGGCTGCATGTGGGAAGCCAGTGTAGAGGTTACATGTATGATACATATTAATAACAGGACATGTTTGTCTCTTGGAAATGCCAACATATGATGCCAGGAAAAGGGCAAGTGGAACGGGTGAGGGGTGTTCTCAGTAATATCAGAGGATTTTCATGCCGCTGGGTCTCACATGTTTGGTAGTGTGACAGATTAATTTAGTGCTTCAGAGCCAGAAAGTTGAATTCAGTGCAACACGACTTGTTTGGGAGCAGCGATCTTCAAAGGGACCACAAACAGGCTTCAGGGCAGATACAGGATCTGAACTTCAAACCGAGGTACAACGTGTAACATCTCCACGACTACTGGACGGGTTTCTGTGAAACTTGGTGCATATATTCATGGATGAATACTAATGAAGTTCCCCTCGACATCCTCCAACATTTCTATATCTGGATTCCTCTAGAACTGGTGTGAACGTTTCCACAAATCCACTTTGTTTTTTTCAAGGATTTTTGTGCCTTTATTTGAGAGATGGGACAGAGGATAGAGTCGGAAATCAGGAAGAGAGAGAGAGAGCGGGGAATGACATGCGGGAAAGGGGCCACAGGTCGGATTTGAACCTGGGCCGCCCGCCCGGAAGACCACAGCCTCCATACATGGGGCTAACGCACTAACCACTGCGCCACCAGCGCCCCAAACCCTCATATTCTTAATCTGATGGGTCGATTGAGATTATTTTGAATGTTTCTGTGTTACAGCTTCCTCTCTGAGAGGAAACAAGCAGCAGTGTCAGACAATCTTTTTTCTGTTATTGCACCAGCAGGACTTCAGGAAAAAGAATAAGAAAATACTATCCTGGGGTAATTTGGTCATTAAAGTTGCTCTTATGCACAACAAAGCAGTATGTGAGCGATGTTTCACCACATTTAGCATGTTGAACTGCAGGGAAAACAGAAGGCTAAACGTTAGCAGGCTAGAGCTGACGTCCTTGCTGACAATTTTGAATACACTGTGCTCAATCTGGATTGATTTCTGTGTTTTTTCCTACATTCAGACTAGCAGATTAAATACAATTTCCATATATCTGACTGGGCAATGAGTCAGTTAGGAACATCCTTAGTATGATTGCATACATCTTGAATCATTGCTAAAGGTAGGAAGCACAGGACAGAACAGCTTCTAAGTGAATACCGACAGAGGACAGTTTGAGGACACTGATTGGAGTCCCAAGGTGGTTTACAGAAGCTTAAATCAGGACTGTGACTCATGGGGGAAGATGAGGGGAAGATGAGGGGAAGATGAGGGGAAGCAGGTTCAGGCGGGGACAAGGGAGGACCGAGGCTGGCGAGGAGGCAGAGTTAGGTGGGGCGTCATTACTTTAAATATTTAAAAGATTTTATTTTCCTACAGATATTAAAAATCTGTGGAAATGAAACCCCACTCGTCTCTGGTCTGGAGTTCAGCGTGCAGACTCACGGGCTTCCTGCTTTGAGGTGAAGGCAGTGTGACAGTGCAGTGCATCATGGGAGCTGGCGGGCACACAGTGAAGCGTGAGTGAGGTGAGGACAGAGCCCGCACACAGACCGCTGATAGCTGGGAGTCTGATTTCAGGGGCTCCACGTCCAGGACTCGAGGGTCCCCTCTGAGGAGAAACCTCAAAGGTTTGATTACAGCAATCAGCCGTGATCGCTCCCCCGTAAACGCTGTGCTGAGCACGATATGATGTCGTTTATCATCAGTCTACTTCACAATAACACACAGGATGATTGGAAGATAATAGCTGCGCCCGTTACCTGATTACTGATGTTTCACGCAGGACGATGAATCATCTGTCATTAATCTTCATCACAGCTCTGTCACAGCACAGTGTATGGATGTTCCTATTGTTCATCTCAGCTCGTCAACTATGTGTCTGATGTTCCTACGTTAGGATTATTGATGACCACAATCAGTGGCGCCGCCAGGATTAAATTCATAGTAAGCACAAAAACCTTTCCAGTGCCTGTAGGACAACTTGATCTGCTACGATTCCACGAGCACATACACCATCGCAGTGACCGAGCGAGCAAGAAAAAGAGAGAGAGGGCATGCTAACACTACCTAAACAACACCAAAACTCAGATTAACCACAAATAGTCAGAAAAATTGGCGTTAAAAAGAGTTTAAAAAGTGAATTATTGTACTGTAGTATCTCTGAAGAGGAAGATGTGTCCGCACATTCGAGCAAATGCCACAAAAAGTTTTCATTCCAACACAACCACAACGTTTGGACCAGAGTTCTTCTTCAGGTGATCATTTTTTTAAGCAAAGTTATATATAGATTTCAACACCAACAGGCTGATAGACACTGTGTGGTGAAATGTGTCTCTGAGTCATGACTGTCTACAATGAGGGAGAAGCTCGAGTCCCGCTGGCTGTGTTGTTGTCAGAGCCGTGTTTACATGGACGGGACGGCCGGCTCCTCCCCTTGTGTATAAAAGCTGTTTTAGTCAAGAACTAGAGAGAAGAAGAAGAACATACTCACTGATTATTTGGATGTTAGTAAGAGTTTTTAGATCACGCTCATTCTGTGTCAGTTTACATGAAATGTGAAGCTACGAGCTAACTAAAGAGCGCTAACATTAGCATGCTAACACAACAATGTGACGCTACGAGCTAACTAAAGAGCGCTAACATTAGCATGCTAACACAACAATGTGACGCTACGAGCTAACTAAAGAGCACTAACATTAGCATGCTAACACAACAATGCAGGACACAGGTAACTGCAGCTCGAGGACAATTTTGTCCGCCGCTTGTGCTTAACTCCTTTGCACGAGTGGAGAGGGTTTGGAGGTGTGTCTCTGGAGGAGAGCGGAGGCTTCAGTAAGGAGGAGGAGTGGCCAAACAGCAGTTTGTTTTGGTTTCATGCTGGTGCTCAAGGGCGACATCTACTGGATCAAAAAGTCGCCCATTCTCTCTTTTATAACAGACAGCTTTATTAAATCAAAAACTTTGCAAACTGAAATAAAAAACACAATCTCCCCTTCTCTCTGCATTTCCTTCACCACCATCCCTTGCTTATACTTTCCCTCGGTCTGATTTGACTCACACATCCTAATATTCTACCTAGTCCTTAATCCAGTGATGCTGAGAACTGAGTCAGACCAACAAGACGGGCGGACAGGAACGCAGAAGAATAGAAAACCACCGGAGAGGCAGAAGTTGGGCTCCAGGCAGAGCCGAGCGACGACATAAAAGAATCTTCAAAACTCCTCGGAGAAGCCTTTGATATGCAAAGAGCCGCGCTGTGGAATGACTGTCCTGACAGGCTTTCATTGTGCATGAGACAAAGAAGTGGCACTTTTTAGCCAAGAAAAAAAAAACGACATTCCTGTGAATCCGAAACTCACTGTTACATCAAATATATAAGCTCCTGACAGGCCTGCAGAGGAGGAGGAGGAGAAGGAGCCGCACAGACCCTCGTATATACACCAGAGGTAACACAGAGGTCACTGTTAGCTCATGTCTGCAGGAGAGGAAACGAAGCAGAGGCTGAGCACATTCGTCACAAGCTGAGAGTGAAGGCAAACAGTGCAGACTCATATATTCTGATTCAACATCTTTGTAACCACACTGTCTGCAGATGAGATTTGTTGATATTGCAATTAGTGCAGGAATGACTTTAGATTGAACCATCTGCTAGAAAATAATTGCTTAAAATCAAGCAAAAAAGGAGAGGTGATTCATTCAATATGTAACTCTGACACCTAGTGTTTAAAATGTACTGCAGTCTAAATTCTAAACATCATAGAGAGCTGTCTCCCCTCCCCCCCCTCCTCTCTAGAGTCGATGCTCACACAGGTCACCATGTGGTGGACTCTGAAGCTTCAGTGTTTATCCAGCTCTGCATGGGTCTGTAAACCTTTCTGTGTTCTAACCTCTCTCCATTTTTCAAAAGCATCTCCAATATTGATCCTAGTTTGAGCACGTTTCTGCTCGTGGAGCTTTTAGAAACATGCAGAGGCTTTTTAGGTCGGGTACAATCACTTCTATCTGAACCACTTCTCTTGACCGCTTCCATCGCTACAACACCTGTTGACCTGATAACTGCTCTCATATCTGGCAAACTGAGGGGTGTCCAAAACGGCCGTGTGTGGGGGTGCCTTAAAACCGCCTACCGTCTCTGGTCCAAACAAATCCAGAGCATTCAGGAGCAGAATCTAAAGTTAGAAGGAGGACATACTGGCTGCTGCATTGTTGTCAGAGAAGCCAGCACTTCAACATAGCATGTTTCCTTAATGTCTGATCAGATAGTAAGATCACTTTATCATTTCACTCACTACATATCTTACAGACTGCTCCTTTAACAAAGCTTATTAGACAATTATAAATGTTTTATCTGTATTTCGGGTGCTAAATTCTCGCTACAAATCCTCATGAAGACAGATGCATTGAGAGGGAAAGCTCTGATTCATTTAGAAAAGGATGATGGCACAGCTCCACATCCATCGCATCTCGCCTTCATCATTAGAACTTGTTTCTGGCAGAGCTGCCTGCATGTTTCAGAAATAAATATTTAGATGATTCACAGTCCATCAGCACGTCTGTGTGCACCCAGCTAAAAGTCATCATGTCACTCCACTATTTTAATACTCTACTCTAACTTCTTCATCGGTGACGAGCTTTGAGTGTGGGCTAGAGCACGCAAGAGGTAGAGAACAACCAGGGAGACGGGGAGGCGTCTGATTGGTTCATCAGATTGGTACCTCGTGGCAGACATTGGTTGAAGTTTTTACAGACTTACAAACTGATACAGATGATGGATTTTCTTTGTTCCTTTTTCAGAGAACATGAGCTATTAATGTCTATCAGGACCTAAAGACAATTTACACCAAAATCTTAAAAAGTTGATCTGGAGGAAAATTACCAACCCTGCCTTTAAGCTAAAATGCATGCTGTACTTTGATTTGGAGCGGACCGGGACTTTACATGGAAATAGTTGTCTGTGCTTTTCTTTTCCAGAGAGAATAAAAGTGCTCATTGAAGAGAATCCCTGTGTCACAGCATCATTCAGAACTGTCACAACACAACACAGAACCCCATAGCTTACTGTGATATAATCTGAACCAAGCCTTAAAGGGCCCATATTATCCAAGTGTCCTGTGCATGTTTAGGCACATCTATTTGCAAAAATTCAAAGTCCGTGTAAACGCGGCTTCTCCTACGTCCTCCTGTTTGCTGTAGCATTAGCTGCATGTAACGCTCGGTTCTAGCCCCCCTCGAAAAGAATTTGCCAGTGTGACGTCTTGTCAGTGTGAGATCACTGATCTAAGCCCATTGGCAAGCCCAGCAGCTCCTGTTGTATGCCCGTTAACTGACAGCCGACAGGCCGACCAATCAGATCAGATTTGGCACACGTGGGGACTCTGAACGTGGGCACTTCAGAGCCTTAGAGAGAGAGTCAGAAGAGAGCCGGTGCATGGAGCGGCAGTTCATGAAAACAGACACTTTTTTCAACTTCAGCTATTGTGAACATACTTTAGTAGGTACATGGATTAAATATACGAACCCCAAAAAGGGCATAATATGACCTCTTTAAGATTTAAACTCGACTTAAACTTGTCAGCAATCAGAGACATCACCTGACATGTGAACACGATGCCTCGGAGGGAGGATCGGTTGTTAAAAAGCATTTTATGGTTACGGCAAGACAAATGGAGGCAGGATGTGATGAAGATGATGTTTGAATGAGCAACACAATCAGAAGCTCGTCCATCCTCACAAACACACGGTAACACGTTACCATGGTTACGCAATCTCTTCCCTGCAAAAAGCCGTTCACTCATTTCCAAAGAAAAAAAAAAACTACCGATGAACAAGCAAGACAGCTGAGAAGATCACATGCACTGTGAAAAAAAGAAAAACGTCTTTTAAAATAAAACCATCTCGCCCTGCACTCAGGCTCGGAGTCGTATCTTTTTATAAAGTCGCCTGACGGGCAACGACTGTTTTACTCATTTAAATAAAGCGTATAATTGTGTTTGAATCAAAATAACTCTCAGCTGCAGAACACGTTTCTTTTTTTAAAGAAGACGTTTTTTTGTCTTTCACAGTGTTAAAGTGATAAACATGATCCGAGTCACAAGCAGCGGTGGCGGGGACTTACGTTCTGTTTCCCCACGATGTTGTCGAAGGGGAGCTCGGGGCTCCAGGACGCCTCGTTGAAGGTGGTGCTGCTGGCCCGCCGGTCGGCAGAGCTGGCCGACTCCTTCATGATGTCCTCGGGCAGCGTGAGCAGGCTCTCCTCCGGCTGCTTGATGAGGTACGTCTCGATGTTGTGCCGGCGGAGGAAGTCGTTGCGGTCCTTCCCGTGGCCCTCCTCCACCTCGTAGTCGTCGTTTAAACAATCCAGAGCGGCTTTGGAGATGTGGATCCTCCTGGAGAACGACAGGATGGAAAAGGTCCCGTTTCATTTACTTCAATGTTGTGCAAATGACATTAAAGGTGCAGTAAGACCAAAATACTCTTGTATCTTTTACAGGAAGAATGAGCGACATGTTCCACATAAATAAATCATAAAGTCTGTCCTGTGTAAATGTGTCTCTGAGTCCTGACTGTCTACAATGAGGGAGAAGCTCGAGTCCCGCTGGCTGTGTTGTTGTCAGAGCCGTGTTTACATGGACGGGACGGCCGGCTCCTCCCCTTGTGTATAAAAGCTGTTTTAGTCAAGAACTAGAGAGAAGAAGAAGAACATACTCACTGATTATTTGGATGTTAGTAAGAGTTTTTAGATCACGCTCATTCTGTGTCAGTTTACATGAAATGTGAAGCTACGAGCTAACTAAAGAGCGCTAACATTAGCATGCTAACACAACAATGTGAAGCTACGAGCTAACTAAAGAGCGCTAACATTAGCATGCTAACACAACAGGAAACAGGTGACTGCAGCTCAAGACAAGGACAATTTTGTCCGATGCTTATTGCTTAACGGTGCTTTTATGGTGCTGCCGTGGTGCAGCTGGTTGATGTTGTACATCGGGGTTTAATAAGGAGCACGTGTCGAGTTTGCAGCGTCACTCGACAACAGATGCCAGCAGCGAGAGAGCTAACGTCACCTCCTGTCTCAGGCCAGGCAGGATCATCAGGCAGGGTGAAAATCCACAGAGGATTAAACCGAGAGACACTTTCAACTGAGCATGGCGGAAAATGTCATCACTGCATCAAACTGCCCACAACACAACAACCACAAGACAAAAACTAGCATCCTTTTTCCTCAGGCTTCTATGTTTACACTTAAATACCCTCAGAATGAACACCATGATCTGTAAGATTTATGGTTCTTGGTTGGCCTCCAAAAATATTTTGTTTTTGTACAAAAGGAAAAAGATGAATCAGAAGGTTCTGCCCTTTTTTTTCCCCGTCCCGTCCATGTAAACACGGCTCTGACAACAACACAGCCAGCGGGACTCGAGCTTCTCCCTCATTGTAGACAGTCAGGACTCAGAGACACATTTACACAGGATAGACTTTATGATTTATTTATGTGTGACATGTCTTCTTTTAAAAGTGATACTGTGACATGGAACATGGAAAATAAAATTTGTGACATCTGGTGTAGATTCATTTTCAGCTTTGCGTTTACCTCGAAGTCCTCTCACAAAGATTAGCATGCTTTGCTTGCAGTGAAAAACATTTGCGCATTGTTTTTGTTTAGCTTTGCCGCTGAATGTAATCATCTGCTTCTGTGTCCACTACCAACAACCACATTTAAAGCTACATATTTGGAGTGTACTCACCCGGGGATCCCTCCAGACTCCAGCTTGTTGGCGATGTCCACGTCCCAGGACCAAACGTCAAACTGCCACTTCCTGAGTCCCAACACACCGCACAGCACCGAGCCCGAGTGGATGCCGATTCGCATGTCGATGTCGTGTTTCGTTCGCGATCTCACATATCTGGAAGACACACAGTTAAGTCCAGTTCAGTCAGGATAGAGTCCTTCTTCAAGCAATCGTTTTTACTTTTTTTTTTTGCACATGCTTGGGAAAACAGTAACGATTACATTTAACATTTGACAACCAAGCAGAAACCTCTTGGGATGATAAATTAACAGAAATGTCCAAAAACTGCAGTGTCCACTTGAGGCTGCTTCCAAAAGTGAGTCAATCCCCATAATAGTGTTGAAGTCAAGATCACACTAACCAAGACAAAGACATACTCAGGACCAGAGTGCGCCAAGACCGAGACAAGACCAAGACATTTAGGGATCAAGACCGAGTCAAGACCAAGACATTTAGGGATCAAGACCGAATCAAGACCAAGACATTTAGGGATCAAGACCGAGTCAAGACCGAGACCAGGGCAGGGCGAGACCCAAGACCATACATTTTACTTAAGAGTCATCATCTTGTGTTTAGGGGGCGTGTCACTCACTTAGACCGTAACACCGGGAAGGTTGCGGTCGTAACCAGGGGATAAAAATCTACAAAAAAAAAACGACAACTGAATTTAAGTTATTCTTTTTCCTTCCTAATAACAGTGATGACGTGGAACAATATCCTCTCCGTGGTGGTCTTGACCGGTCTTGATCTAAAATTCAGAGTTCCCCCAGTCTGAGACCGAGACAAGACCGAGTAAAAAAAAAGAGACCTTCAAGAAGTGGTCTAAACACGATACATGTCAAACTGTTGTTTTATATTCAAGAGCACAAAGCATTTCAAAGAGCATTTTAAAAAGAGCAGAACATCATGTTGTCATTTCATTCTTTGTTTTCCCAGAAGACGACAGAAGCAGGACAAAGTGAGGCTGATAGATGTCTGTGAGGAGCAGAAAGACCTGTCCCTCCCAGCCCATCCTGCCCCGCCACAGCCCGCCCCTCCGCTCTCACTTCATGCCTCACAGCAGCAGTGAGTGATTAATGTGAGTTGAAAGGCATCCTGGGAGTTTAGGACAGGTGCTTAAAGTCAGTGTGCTGCTGAACGGCTCCCTGGGCTGGAAGTAAGCTCGAGCAAACTGCAGTTATTCATGATAACGATGAGGATGATGATGTGATACTTTACTGGCTGTGCAGTAAAGAGCTTGACCTCCCAGCAGAGGTCAAAGGTTAGTTCTGATTCGTACATCATTACACCTGCCTTACTTTAGTTTAGAAGGAAATGAGCTGATCTGATGTGACTGTCCATTACTGTACGGTACAGTCCGGCCTAACCCCCAATTCCCACGTACTCTGTGCCACCAGCGCCACTGCGCTCTGCTCCGTTTCAAATACGCTGCGAGTCTATTTTCGACGGAGCTCGCTGTTAGCACGCGTCAAGCTCGACAGAATATGACAACCCGGACAGGAAGTCAGACAAGGAAACGCGAAGCCAATTTCAAAATAAAACACATCGTATTTTCCATCACTTTATCAACATGACGTCAAAACAGGCACCGAGTGAACAATGAGTCATCCTCAGAAAGACAAAGCAACATGTTGTTAGCACGTTTTTCTTTTTTATTCCCGCATGATCTTGGCATTCTCCTGTGATGTGTGAACAGCTGATCATGTTCCAGAAACAGATCCAGTGGGGCATGTGAGGATCGGGGGTAAGAGCACAGAACCAAATCTCAATCATTAGCCTGCATAAAAGGATGTATGCGGACAACATTTAGTAGATTCTGTTTATATCACTCACTTATGAAACTGCAAAAAACCAAAAGAGTAAAAACTTCAAATCAAAGTGTTACAAAGAGGTATATTTCCATCTGTAGCCTGCGGTCAGTTCACACGGACGATCATGCTGTTTTGGGTTTGTTTTAGCTACTCTTTGTTGAGAACCAATCACAAAGGAGATGACTCGACGAGAGCCTCCCCCGCTCCCTGCTCGTGTTTGACCTCGGGGATTTTAACAGGAAAACTTCCATCTTGATGTGCATTAGTGGTGATGATAAACCAGGCCAGGAGCTCTCCGTCGGGTGTTTTGTGACTCGGCTCCTGATGAGGCCGACTTCTTGTTCATGATGAACATCAAATGAATATAAACGAAGGGAGATGAAGAGTAAAGAGTACTTAGAGATAATTCAGGTTATTAAGCTGACACAAAGGTGGCTGTTAACCCCGCACGTATGAACATAAAGAAGTGTCTCACAGGAGTTTATGTAATGAAAACAACATCTCTGTTGTTTTAGGCTGAGTCACTCTGACATCACGCTTTGACGGAGCGGATACACCTCTGAAGCATTCACTTCCACCATGAAGTTCAGCTGCAAAGCGATGGAGGACACAGGAAATCCTAAATAATACAGAAGATTGATTCAGTTTGCTGTCATTGTTCTTCACATGTTTTCATTTGTCTTTAGTTTCTATCATAGAGTCGTCTCTATTATATCGCTTTCTCTCTTAGGTCAGTTTTCCCCCTGATGTTCCAGTCATGTATTTAAGTTATTCTTGTAATGATCCACGCACTGCAGACTTCTACCTGCTGGAGCTGTAAACATATTCTATAATTCATTCAGCAGACGCTTTTTATCCAAAGCGTCGTACATCAGAGAGTGAGAACAACACAAGTGAGGAAACAACAACAGGAAGTGCAGACTGCGTCCTCAAAGGTCCTGACACAACAAGGAGACCGCAGGTCGTCGGTCTGTGTCCTGCTCCGCCCCTTTTTTGGGCAATTTGACATGTTGGTTCGGCGACGGTGGTTGGTCGGTCGCCGCCCCGCCCTCCTCAGACTGCGTGCATTTGTTGACAAGCAGAGGGGTGGTTATGTCATGGTTCAGTAATATTAACGGATTTTGTGCAAATCTGACTCTGCAAGCTTCTTCAGCACATTGAAGAGACAAGATTTTGTAGCAGCAGCTCAGCTCAGCTCATCCTGACTTTTACTCCGCCTGCCACTGAGGGTTGTCGACACACAGTTGTTCTTAATAACTGGACTGCTTGTTTGAAGAAATGGAGACCTCTGTGGATAACTCTACTCCCCATAAACACCCTGTGAATGACTGGAGGGTCACTGTGAGATGTTTTAGAAAGCTTCACAGCCTGTTCAGCTCTGTGCACGTTGGTATTGGATGTGAATGAACGACGCCAGCAGGTCTCTGTATCCGTCTTTTTAATGTACATGTTATTAATTAACATTGAAGCCGTGTGTAGCAGGTTGCACTCCTCCCGCAGCACAAAGTGGTCGGCTTGTACTCAGCTCACCATATCGACTTAATAGTTCGCATCACAAATCTCACAGCTTATCCATCCCTAATCCCTCGATTTCCTCTCAACATCAGTCCTCCCTCTCCTCCCTCTCCGTCACACCCGATGTGTTTGTGACGCTGCCAAAACGCTGCAGCGACAAACAAGATAACGGGGAGTGAAAAAAAAAAGCACATCCTCTAGGGTGTTTGAGACGATCACAAAGAAGGGCAGAGCGACGTTATGTCTGCTGCATACCCTCGATGTGAAGATTACACCGTCAGCTATGAGTTGTGATTCATGAGCTTATGAGATCTGCAAATCCTCGTCGTGTAATATATATTTTTTTAAATGACACCATCACTGGGAAATATTTTTTCCTTTTCAGCCCTGTGATGCACGAACGTGTGATACGATTTGGACCCTGTGATTGTTTGTTTTGTAGAAACGCAGCCGGGGGGGGTACATTCTTGCAAATGCAAATATTTCAGTGAGGCATCTTTCAGATCACAAAGCCCGCATACAGAAGAGATGCTCTGTGAGAGATGAGATAACTGCAGGGAGGGGTTAGAGGCTGCAGCGTGGAGCATCTTTGGATGTCTCGTTTCACTTTAACAAACTCTCAGACAGCTCAGCTGACGAGTCCAAAGTCATATCCACCTTATGACATCACACATTGACCTTATGACATCACACATTGACCTTTGTTACCGTTCCTTTGAGCTGTTTGACCTCACTTTGGGATCCCTAACCACTTCCTGCTTCTGTGCTTAACTTCTTGTCCTAACCTTCACTCTACAGGAAGAGTCCTGAGATCCCGAGAGATCGGGGAATGACATGCGGAAAAAGGAGCCACAGGTCGGATTAAAAACCCGGGCTGCCCCCCTTGGAGGACCACAGCCTCCCTACATGGGTGTGTGCGCTCTAAAGTGTTGATTAAGATAAAACAGAATCATACACAGAGACAGAACCAGTGTGGAGGACGTACCTGATGGTCTTGATCATGCTGAGGCCCATCTCCACACAGCAGTGGGCGTGGTCTTGTCTGGGCTCAGGTAGACCGGACACGCAGTAGTAACAGTCTCCGAGGATCTTTATCCGCAGACAGTGATTCTCCTGCAAAATCAACGCTCCAATCAGGTTAACTGTAGACTAGAATCCAGAACACCTCCTGACCTCACAGCAGAAGAGAAGACGAGCGGTGTTCAATAGAAACAATGAATGAAAAATAAATAAAGCGTATCAGGTCGGTTCCACTTTAACGCGCAGACCGTGAAATCCTGACCGGCCAAGCGTGGCGGTCTGATCTCAGACGAGCAGAAGAGCCCACAGAGTGAGCGTCCGATCAGTTATTCACTCTGGTGTTTTCAATTAAATATTCATGCAGTGACTGGAGGAGTTTTATGAAACCCCTTAGAGGGTGAGGACGAGCCGCGTGAAAGGCAACCGAGAATCGTCTTTAAGTGTACAATATGTAGACCCTCAGAGCAGTAACTGGTCCAGCCTCAGGACCCATCAGCAGCTCCCAAATTTCTGATATTTTTACAACCAATGAGATTTGTTTTATGAAAAATGGTGCAATTTTGACCGCAGACTGTCCAAACAAATCACAAAACAAACGTGTTTTAAATGTGATTGTTAGACCTTTTTGACACTTTTTTTTTCTGGTCCCACTGAAAACGACTGCATGACCCCCTTTTGGGTCCCGACCCACCAGTTGAGAACCACTGCCTTAGAGGCTGTCGCAGTGAAGACGAGCCACGTGAGAGGCTACAGAGAATCGCCCTGGGTTTTTCTTTAAACGTACAATGTTGAATTTTATGACACTGTTTACATTCAAATATCTAAATTAATTCAAAATGAACTAAACTTGTTATACATGTTTTTCAAAGACAGAGAAATCATGTTTATTGTTGCCGTGGAAACAGTGGCTGTAATGTCAATGACCGCTGCATAATGAAGCGTGAGCTGCTACTGAAAGCTGTCGTACTGTTGCTGTTTGTGCTGCTGTGATAAAAACATCATGTGAATTATAGTCGGATACATCAGCTCGTCTGTAAACATATTCTCTTCCTCAGGTCGGTTTCACCTGGTCGTCATGACTACGGTCAACTCGGAGTTCGTTTTCATCGTGGTGGAGCGAGAACTCCCATGATTCCCTGCCAGCCTCAACGTCATCTTTTGTTGTTTTGATTAATTTACATAGTGCACCTTTAAGATACGGAACATAAAGTCCAGATCTGATCGCACCCCCGAGTGAGGAACACGCCCTGGTCTGCTGGATGTTTTTTTTCAAAGTGTTTGATCTGGGGATGAGAATCTGCATCACTTACATGTGCGAGGCGGTCGAAGCGTGCAAAGAGTTCGTTCAACATTCGCACCAGCTCCTGCGCCGACAGCGTCGTGGAGAGGTTTGTGAAGCCTTTAACATCTGCGAAAAGAATGCTGAATAAAATACGGAAATGTCACTTTAATATCCAGGTCACCACACAAATACTTTAAATACTGACTGCATTACACACTCGGAATGTAAAAAAACAACCCTGCACATTTAAGTAAAGCCCTGCTTTCCCTGAACATTACAAAATGAAGATATAAAAAGTTTGTATTATGACCTTTAACACAAAAAAAACTGTCAGAATAATGTTGCACTTGTACAGTTTGAATTGTTGGTCCAGATTTAGATGTTGAGAAGGAGGCTCTTTTATTAAAGGTCACATATTGTAAAAAATCCTCTTCACCATGTTTCTCTAACTCTAACATGTGTCTCTAGTCCGTCTACAAACCCCCCAATGATGAGAAAAGTCCATCCTCTCTGTCTTTTGCCTGCTCCACTTTTCAGAAAATGTGTGCTCAAATAGGCCGTTAGGAGATTTTCCCTTCATGACATCACAAAGGGCAGTAGCCCCTCCCCCAGGTGGGTGACACTCCCACAGCTAGGTGTTTGTTCTGCCCTCTGAGTCTGCCTTCTCACCGTAAACAATAGGACATGAAGCGAGAAAGACTGAGTACACCCAAGCTCTTCCAGAGAGGGGGCGTGGTCAGACACAGCTCATTTACATATTTAAAGGTACAGACACAGAAACAGTCTGTTCTGAGCAGGGCTGAAATAGAGGGGTTTATAGACATGATCAAATACAGGATCAGAGTGGATTTAGAACAAGAAACTTCACACACATGTTTTGAGGAGCTCTGAGACTTATTTACACTGAAGAGGAGGAGAATATGTCACCTTTAAGTGTTACTGGTTAAACTGGGGAAGTAGGGAGGGTTCTGGATCTGTAGACTGGTTTGGTGGATGATCAAAAAATAAACCTTCTGACATGTTGGCTTCTCAGTTACTGTCTTTGCTCATCTGCATCTTTTATGTTTCTGCTGTATATGAATGAGTCAAACAGAAAGCCAACGGGCGGCGTCCTCACCTGACATTCTCGTAGCGGTGGATGTAGATTCTGTGAAACTGGTGCTGGAGGTGTTCGTCCTCTACATTTGTCATGTCGTTGATCATTTCCAAAACTACAAAACGTGGAAGGACTGATAACACCAGTCTCTCCTGTGGGGGAAGAAAATAAAACACATAAGTCGTCTGAAACAGTCCAAGTATCCTTTCTGCGAAGGAGGAAACCTGGACCTTATTTTGACCCCCTTTGACATGGGGGGGGGGGAGGGGGGGGCAGGATGGACCTTTATCTTGTCTGAAAACAGCAAATACCTTCACTTCTGACTTCATTGTCAAACACAGAACATGTACCTCCTTTTGTACCTGTCTTGTGTTTTATGTCACCTAAAGAATTTGTGTTAAGGGGCGTGTCCAGAGCGGTGGGTGGGTGCTGTTGACACCACCGAGGGGCTCTCTGAGTACACGTGATAAGATCTTACATAAGATGTACGTTAAAGTAAAGTAGTGAGTTTAAGAAGCTCACTTGTGTTTATCTCAGTGCATAGATTCAGTTTAAATGTGGTCTGCAGTGGATGACATAACATCCAGATTAAGAGCAAAGAGGGATTAGACACAAGTCAAAGAAAAAAAAAACTATTAAGCAGTCAAACACAAGTGAATAAATCTTGTCAAAACAAATTACATAAAGGTCTGTCTGCGAGAAATGATTTCAAGGAGCGCTCTGCCAGCCTAAGCTCCTCCAGCAGGATCCTGCAAAGCCTCCAGGCCTGCAGAAACAACACTCAGATACACATTTTGATCTTGCCGTCATTGTACCCATGCAGAGCCGCTTGGCTGAGGCAGAAACAGATTTGGAGTGGGAGACATGCAGAGTGTTTTTTTTGGCCTCAGGGATCGTCATCAGCGCCAAGTAACTGCCTCCTTCAGTGACTCGATACATAAAACAAAAACAAAAAAACAGAACTGAAGTTTCTCCACCCACAAATCCTCCTAATGTGCTAAAAGAGAAAGTGAGTGTTTGGTGCAGGATGACAAGAGGGAGACTTTGGAGAAGAACAAGAGCCTGAACTCAGCAGTTTGTCGGCATTAAGTAAACAACCTGATAGTGAGGGAAGGGAGGGGGAGGGGGGGCAATTCTGTCTGGTACATTTACTTGGATCAACCATCAGCAGATCAGACTGTACTTCAGATCAATCCTGCTCCATAGCCGAACAGAAACAAGAAGTTAACCCTCTATGTAAGACTCCTCTTGCATATTAAGTAAATGGACTTGAGAGTTTGTATATTTATTTTCTCGTCTTCTGACAACTCAAAGTGTGTTTACACCGCAGGTCACACATACACATTCACACACTGATGGTAGAGGCTGCTGAGTAAAGAGACCATCAGAAGTAACTCATCCCATTCATACACATTCATACACCGCCGACGAAGCAGCTGGAGCAACTTATAATAATAATAATAATAATAATAATAATAATAATAATAATAATAATAATAATAATAATAATAATAATAATAATAATAATAATGTATTTATAAGCGCCTTTCAAGACACACAAGATCAACATTTAAAAAACAACGATGGATAAAATCAGCATACAATAAAAGAGATGAAATGTAGGACAGTGTAATTGCAGTTAAAATGTTAGAGTGAGTCGGCGATCTTGAACAGATGGGTTTTGAGTCTGGATTTGAAGATGGGGAAGGAGTCAGTGGTGCGAATGTCAGGTGACAGAGAGTTCCAGAGCAGCTGAAAGCTCTGCCCCCCATGGTGCTGAGGCAGGCAAACGGCAAACGAGGGGTTAAGTGTCTTGCCCAAGGACACATCGGACATGTGGCTGCAGGAGCTGGGGATCAAACCCCAGACTTTCCAGTTGAGAGACAACAACTCTACCAACTGAGCCCCACTAACTGGGTAGTAGTTAGTGTGTACGAGCCAAATAGAGACAGAGCAGGGAGGGTCATCCCTTCACCATCATAAGAACACAATTGCAGCAAACTACTGAATAATGTCAACCAATCAATGGTGTGAATCAGAAGACATTTAGAAGTACACCCCTGTGGACTGTTTATAAGAATTGGACTGAGCTGCTTTAAATCTGAATTTGTTCCAACCACAAGTTCAACAGAACGAGTCTCACTGGATTAAAGACCACAATAAACATTTTTCTAATAAATTAATGAACACTCTTTGAAGAAAGACTAGAAATTGCAAAAACACGACTCTATTCAAAAGTACCAAACTTCACTGGATGAAACTTTAACTTTACATGTTTGATCAAATACAGGATCAGAGTGGATTCAGAAGAAGAAACTTCACACACATGTTTTGAGGAGCTCTGAGACTTATTTAAACTGGTTGAAGAGGAGAATATGTGACCTTTTTTAAAAATCCATCCACCCATTATCTTCACTGCTTTTCCCATCCAGTGTTGCGAGGGGTGTTGATCCCAGCTGTCACTGAGCGAGAGGCGGGGCTACACGCTGGACTGTTCACCAGCCAATAACAGGGCTGACATATAGAGACAGACAACCAGCCACACTCACACCTAGGGGCAATTTAGAGTCATTTATTAACCTAACGAGCATGTCTTTGGACTGTGGGAGGAAGTTTGAGTACTCGGAGAGAACCCACACATGCACAAGGTGAACATGCAAACTCCTCACAGAGAGACTCCTGTCAGACGGGGATTCAAACCAGGACCCTCCTCGATGTGAGGTGACAATAATCATATTTACAAACATGATTAACTGTCTTTGTATCTGGATCATTAACTCTAAATGATGGGAAGAAACACAGTCATAACATTAACAAAACTTGCATTATCTGTAAACTCTACATTGGTCGGTATTCTCTTTTTTTGGGGGGGGGGTGGGTTCATTAAAGAATCTATAAACTATGCCCCTATAACGGTGTCACCTCAAACAGACATGACGTGTCAGCAGCATGTAGTAAACAGCTGATGAGCGTGACTCTGAGTTGTTTTTCTCCCGCCTCATAACGCAGTTTCCCAATAAAATAAATAAATAACAGTAAAAGCCAGGCCGCCTCTGTGAAGCTGCATGTCGCCGTCTGAGAGCTGTCGAGGGCCTCTTCAAACCTCGAGCACAAGTAAAGAGAGAGAGAGACGCAGGAGGCATGAGGGGGGCGAGGGACACAGAGAGAGAGAGAGCGAGAGACTACATCCTCTGCTACATTCACTACAAACACATCTATCTTTATTCATTATTGTCACACTGAATGAAAAGCCATCCAGTGATGCTGTTTCACACACACACACACACACACACACACACACACACACACACACACACACACACACACACACACACACACACACACACACACACACACACTGTACTGCTGAGTGAAATCAGGTTAAACAAACACTGATGCCACTTGTAATAAATTAAGAAAATGCAGCGATATGACCGACATGTCCGTTTGCATATCATTTATTTGGACTGATGTGAAGTACACACACAGTGTGGGTAATCTGTGCTGACTTGAAACGTCTCATCAATAAAAAACAGTCAAAACAAAGCCCGAGCAGGAGGTTTAACCTTTAGCGTTCACGTCAGGCCGTCAAACATCATCAACAAACTCCTCGTGATTTGAATCAGTATGAAACTTTCAGACCGGTCAGGTCCTTAACTGTGATTTAATAAATCATAATTTAAATTGTTAAAGGTCCAATCAGTGAGATGTGTAGAGAGTGAGATGATAAAGGTATCTTACTATCTGATCATTAAGGAAACATGCTATGTTGAAGTGCTGGCTTCTCTGACAACAATGCAGCAGCCAGTATGTCCTCCTTCTAACTTTAGATTCTGCTCCTGAATGCTCTGGATTTGTTTGGACCAGAGAAGGTAGGCAGTTTTAAGGCGACCCCCCCACACGGCCGTTTTGGACGCCCCTCGGTTTGCCAGATATGAGAGCAGTTATCAGGTCAACAGGTGTTGCAGCGATGGAAGCGGTCAAGAGAAGTGGTTCAGATAGAAGTGAGTGTACCCGACCTAAAAAGCCTCTGCATGTTTCTAATAAGCTCCACGAGCAGAAACGTGCTCAAACTAGGATCAATATTGGAGATGCTTTTGAAAAATGGAGAGAGGTTAGAACACAGAAAGGTTTACAGACCCATGCAGAGCTGGATAAACACTGAAGCTTCAGAGTCCACCACATGGTGACCTGAGTGAGGGGGGGGGGAGACAGCTCTCTATGATGTTTAGAATTTAGACTGGAGTACCCATTTTAAACACTAGGTGTCAGAGTCACATACTGCTTCTTTAACAATGTGAAGGCATTCGTGTTCTAATGTTTTCACTTCAGTAAACTGGTTCTATTTTTAGGTAATAATATTGTGACGCTGTATTTAGATGTGGTGTGCTCGGTGTGTAAAATGAAGGAGAACAGGTGTTTGTGTTTCCTGTGCAGCACCGGCTCTCAGCTCTCAGCTCTCAGCTCGGCTGTGTTCGTGCTGACCTGCTCTCTGTGCTGGAAAGCGGCGCAGTGAATCCCCAAATTGAGGTCTAGACAGACAAACATTTCAGTGGAGCGTTGCTAATGTTTCTGCTGCTGCTGCACCACAACCGAGCGCTGCGGGGTCTAGTGCTGAGGATCCACTGCAAGAAATGTTGATTTTTACAAAGTCGACGTGATTTGAAATTTGAGGATATACAGTATCGAGCTCAGGTTGGTCTAAGATCTGTGCTGCACCACAGACAGAGTATTCCTTTTTGATGATAAATCAAACGTCAGTGCTTGTTTTGATACCACTGCAACAAAAAAAGAGAAATAATAGGAACCCAGTCTTTGGTAATTCCTCCAAATAGTCCTGCACACAATGTTTGATGAATGGCTACAGCACACACTACAGACTACACACTACACACTACACACACCCTACAGCACACACCTGTCTTTTAGAGCAGATCAATCATTAAAGATAAAGATAAACTTTATTGATCCCCCGTGGGGGAAATTTGTGCAACAAATTAAAACAACAAAAGATCGTTTAATTACACAGAATAAAGCTGTGAGTCCTCGTCTTTTATGAACATCGTTTCGGCAGTAAACATTCATATATCAGCTTTGAAATGACATCGTCTTCAGTTGTTTTTGGACAGAATTCAAAACAGTACTTTAGGTTGTTGATGGATGAAGTCTCAGACCACCACCTCTTCTTTGACACTTTGTCATCTTAACAGGAGCGTCCTTTGTCCTTCAGGTGTAAATGGCAACTTCTTAAAACTGAAGACGCCATTCAGAGGAGGAGCGGTGAAGCATCTTCAAGATCTTCAACCAAGTCCTGTTGCTTTTGGGTCCAGCTTCCAAGACCTTTTTTTTTTTTTTTTTTACCTTACAGGACAGTTGAAGACTGACAGCAGACGTTGGATTCAAACCTACGGCTGCTGCAACCAGGACTGTACGTAGGCCTCCCCTACATGGGGCGCACCACATAACCACCAGGCTACCCAGCGCCCCTCATAGAGTGTTTTTTTCTTTTTAATGCAGTCACTGAATGCCTCATTTTAAATCATTCAGATGCTATCAGATGATGTTGTACGGACTTAAAAGAGACATGGAAACTGGATCTGTGACTTTATTTTGCAAAAGCATGTTAGAAATGTTTGCTTCAAGTTGAACTGCTCAGCGGTTTCTCTCATGATGTAACGCTGTACAAGCTCCTTGTTCTGCAGATTTATTGAAATTTGAGGCGTCACATTTATTTTGAACATTTTCTGTTTGATTCCCTTTTTGGGTTGCCACTACAGCGATAAGCAACAACAAGAAGTAGCTCCCTCTCTCTCTCCCTCTCTGTTTGGTGAAACAAAACTCTCAGGACTCTGCAGGCTTTAATCAGTTTGTCACATTTGAGCATTAAAGTCTTACTCTGTCACTTCACAGCAGTGTGGGACTTGCACAGGCAGACCTTTTTCTTTTCTTTCTTTTTTTTGCAGTGTGGAGTTTATCAGGATGCCATAGTGTGTGTGTTTGCTCCACTGGACATCGTCCCTGCTTGGACAGCTGAGAGCCAGCAGCAGACTCAGTGTCAGATTAGCTTTGGAAGTCATTAGCGCAGCTTGAACATAGCCGAGAGCTGAAGCCCTCCAGCCGCTCTCTGACAACTTCTATCTTCAAATCTGACTTGACTGGTGTTCACTAAAAAAAAAAAAAAAAAACACCACGTTGTTCCTTTGGTGCTTTGTGAGGTTGTTGCTTGTGGTGGGATTAAAGTCAGCCGTGAAGGAGCAGGAAGTCCCGGTTTAAAGGTTGCATATTAAAATCCATTCATAATTATGATGTCTGCTGCATCAGTGGTTCAGTGCACAACAATGTTCCTCAGGAAAGACCTCAACATGGCATCTACTTAAAATACTAAGATGATGTCATGCATACAGGATTGTAGCCGGCTTGATTTGATAATATCACTGCTGCCATAAAATAAAGTACGGACTTGGATCCTTCATTTAAAGGTACATTATGTAGAATTGTATTAAAATTTTACACTAAAATATCTGAGTTAATTAAAAAATGGACTAGATCTATGTTATATATTTTTTCTTGAGCACTTACATTACCTCAAATGTTTCCAACAATCATAAAAGCCAGAGAAATCAGTTATTTTAGAGTTGTAATGGGCGGCGGGCGCCATCACATCGTAATTTTAATTCAAGAATAAAAATTTGGCTGATGTGGCAAAAACAAATTATTTCCTAAACTTTGTTTAAGACAGGGAGAGACCGAGAAAAGACCAAGACCAAGACCAAGACCAAGACCAAGGCAGGGAGAGACCGAGAAAAGACCAAGACCAAGACCAAGACCAAGGCAGGGAGAGACCGAGAAAAGACCAAGACCAAGACCAAGACCAAGACCAAGACAGGGAGAGACCGAGAAAAGACCAAGACAGGGAGAGACCAAGACCAAGACCAAGACAGGGAGAGACCAAGACCAAGAACAAGACCAAGACTAAGACCAAGACCAAGACCAAGACAGGGAGAGACCAAGACAAGACCAAGACCGAGACAAGACCAAGACCAAGACCAAGACCAAGACCAAGACCAAGACCAAGACCAAGACCAAGACAGGGAGAGACCAAGACAAGACCAAGACCAAGACCAAGACCAAGACTAAGACCAAGACTAAGACCAAGACCAAGACCAAGACCAAGACCAAGACCAAGACCAAGACAGGGAGAGACCAAGACAAGCCCAAGACTGAGACAAGACCAAGACCAAGACCAAGACCAAGACCAAGACCAAGACTAAGACTAAGACCAAGACCAAGACCAAGACCAAGGCAGGGAGAGACCAAGACAAGACCAAGACCAAGACCAAGACCAAGACCAAGACTAAGACTAAGACTAAGACTAAGACCAAGACCAAGACCAAGACAGGGAGAGACCAAGACAAGACCAAGACCAAGACAAGACCAAGACCAAGACCAAGACCAAGACCAAGACCAAGACCAAGACAGGGAGAGACCAAGACAAGACCAAGACCAAGACCAAGACTAAGACTAAGACTAAGACTAAGACCAAGACAAGACCAAGACAGGGAGAGACCAAGACAAGACCAAGACCGAGACAAGACCAAGACTAAGACTAAGACTAAGACTAAGACTAAGACTAAGACCAAGACCAAGGCAGGGAGAGACCAAGACAAGACCAAGACCAAGACCAAGACTAAGACTAAGACTAAGACTAAGACCAAGACCAAGGCAGGGAGAGACCAAGACAAGACCAAGACCAAGACCAAGACTAAGACTAAGACTAAGACTAAGGCAGGGAGAGACCAAGACAAGACCGAGACCGAGACAAGACCAAGACCAAGACCAAGACTAAGACTAAGACCAAGACCAAGACCAAGACTGAGACAAGACCAAGACTAAGACTAAGACCAAGACCAAGACCAAGACTAAGACTAAGACTAAGACCAAGACCAAGACCAAGACTAAGACTAAGACCAAGACCAAGACCAAGACCAAGACTGAGACAAGACCAAGACTAAGACTAAGACCAAGACCAAGACCAAGACTAAGACTAAGACCAAGACTAAGACCAAGACCAAGACAGGGAGAGACCAAGACCAAGACTAAGACCAAGACCAAGACCAAGACCAAGACCAAGACCAAGACCAAGGCAGGGCAAAAGTGAAAAGTGATCTTGAGTCCCAGACTGATTTGGAGCACTACGAGCTTCATCTCCTTTTCTTTAGTTTGCATCATCCAGCTGAAAGTGCATCCTGTAGTTTGTGTAACAAAGGAGGATGGTGACAGGCTGGAGAGCCCTTGACCCTTGACCCCACGTGTGGGCTGACTGAATGACGTCTGAAACAAACCACAGTGATATCTCTCTTTAGATTTCTACTCAGCATATCGGACACAAACCAGGTTTCAGAAATGCGACTGTGAGAACTAGAGTCAATGTATCAAGGACGTCGTCTTAATTTGCAGGACGCAGGACAAGCGATGAAAACGCCGTTCAGTCCTGCACAAAGCGGGTTAAGTTTAGTGAACACCTCATGGAGAAGGTTAAAATGATAACTCAACAAGTACTCGTTCCTCTGTGTCCTACCTCCTAACAAAACAAACAGTGGACTTAAACTATGTTCACAGGAGATTTAACATCTCAACTCATAGAGGATTAGTGTTTGTACGAGCAGTGAAGGAGTCTGTGTGCCGTGGGGTCATATGGGCTAAAAGATGCTAACTACTAACTGCTAAGAGCAACAAAAAAAGAAGCTGGCTGCAAAATGATAAGCTGAACGATGCCAAAAGCAGTTCAGGAAAACCTCAGACCTGCTTTACATATTTCCACTTGATCCCTTCGGTTATAAAATCATTTCCTCTGAATCGGGTTGTCAGTTTTCACACCTTGTCCTCTAATCACAGTCGCACTCTGAAGAACGACAACCGAGTTCTGAGAAGACACGCGCGGAGAAGGAGTCGACCCTGCCGTGTGCTCCTGACAGGAAACGAGGCTCTCTGTTCTTACAGCATGTTGACAAAAATATCCGGTCTCTGATTGGTCCGTAGTGAGGTGGTCTGCTCAGGGTGGTGCCCCATCTTGCCTTCATTACAACCATCACAAGCTTATCAGAGCCGAACCCTTTCCAGGAAACACAACACGTTAAAAGCTTTCTGAGATTTCTCAGAGCTGCACCTAGTAAACACAGCTCTGTGTGTGTGTGTGTGTGTGTGTGTGTGTGTGTGTGTGTGTGTGTGTGCTGCACGTCTGACTCACATTGCGTGTGCTGCTTCTATTTGTGTGTGTGTCCTGCCCGCTGCACACTTAGCTGCGTGACAGTGGATCGATGCAGCGTCCATGTTATTCTCCTCTCAGCGGGCTCATTAGCCGAGCTGCTTACATTCAGTCCTTGTCAACTGAAATCCATCAATCGCTTTTGCATCTTTTATCAAACCATCATCACACCGGGCGCCACGGCCAAAACCGCAGGATGCAAACACATATCATCATTCCACACGTTTTTTGTCGGTTATGTAACAATGTATTTTTGGAAGCAGTGGTTGATACAGGGGCGGTTCAAAGTCACCTAGAGGACACTGCTACAAATCTCTCAAAACTTACAGGCTAGAAAATCAGAATCACAATCCTTCCTTCAGAACAAACAGAGGGAAGGGCATCACAAACCTGAGGATTACTGCTGTTGTTTTTATTTGTCTCTCCATCAGGCACTTAAATTTCTGGTTTGTATCTGACTGTAATCCACAGATTTGTCTATTTATCTACGTTCACCTCTTTTACCTGGGACATCCAGAGTCACATGACTTCTCCCTCATAGTTTCAGGTCCTTGTTTTAACTACAGGCTCTGATTCAACAAGAAGTCGGGATCGAATTAAGAGTACAAAGTTGAGCTATAGTTGGCCGTAGCTTGGCTTACAGCCCCAAAAGAGGCACCAAAGATCATCTGAAAGGCAGCTTTTTAACATGATGGTGCTTTATTCAGTTTTTGGCCGGTTTTAGTCATCAGTTCTTAAGATTCAGTGGGGGCTTTTCATGCAACTATTTTAGAGACAGGACAGGAGACAGAGTCAGAAGCCAGGGGGAGAATGACATGCGGGAAAGGAGCCACAGGCCAGACTCAAACCCGTGCCGCCCACCCTCAAGGACCACAGAATACCGCTGTCCCTTTAATCACCCGTTCTGATTGGGTTATTACCCTCTTCTCAGAGTAAACACCTGGTGAGCATACTGAAGCTGCACACCTGGAAACAAGCTGGCAGCAGCTCGGCTCGTAGCCCCCTCCTGATGTCCTTTTTAAGCAAAAACATTTTATTCAGTGTCCTAATCCAGTTTTGATGACATGATCTGTTTGATTTAGAGAGAAGGATACCTCTGTGGAAAGTCTTCACCTTAAAAATCTTGTGCACGACGAACACTGGAGGATCATCTTTAGATTCAGTTTAAGATGCCTTGCTCAAGGGCGCCTCAGCAGTGCTCAGGAGGTCAACTGACCGGGACTTGAGCCAGCGACCCTCCAGAGTCGGTAAGGTTCATCTTTTGGGAACCATGAAAATAATCTCTTCAATCGTTATGTTGAAAACCAACGCTGCTCTGACCTTTAAACCCGTCACATACTTAATAAAACTTCAACCCAACAACACTCAGGGATCTAACCGCGGATCCATAAGGATCGGGTTCTGCATTTTTTAAAACCACAAATCAATAATCTTTGAGTTACAACTGTCCTTCTGCTATTGAGTCTTCTGGGTCCTGTTACGTAACTTAAGTCCAGACACGTCTTTCACATCCAATCAGCGGTGCACAAACACATCGATTGTCTGATAAGGTTTTTCAATACAATTGAAAATGTCAGCAAACAAGCTCATCAGCATCGTTAATCAAATCAAAACAAAGTGCGGCAACCTTCGACTGTCGGGTTAAAGCAACTCCATCGCCTCAGGCTGCTGCTGCGGGGGAGTCATCCTCCTGCTTCAAAGCAGCCGAAGTGAGATCACACAAACTTTAACTTAGTTAAGAATATAAAATATAAAAAAGATACAAGTTCTGTTAAAGGAGCAGTATGTAACTCTGACACCTAGTGGTTAAAATGGGTACTGCAGTCTAAATAGGTCGGGTACAATCACTTCTATCTGAACCACTTCTCTTGCCCGCTTCCATCGCTGCAACACCTGTTGACCTGATAACTGCTCTCATATCTGACAAACCGAGGGGTGTCCAAAACGGCCGTGTGAGTGTGTCTATAAACCGCCTACCTTCTCTGGTCCAAACAAATCCAGAGCATTCAGGAGCAGAATCTAAAGTTAGAAGGAGGACATACTGGCTGCTGCATTGTTGTCAGAGAAGCCAGCACTTCAACATAGCATGTTTCCTTAATGTCTGATCAGATAGTAAAGTCACTTAATCATTTAATTCAGTAGATAACTTACAGATTGCTCCTATAAAATCATATTGTTGTCTCATCTTAAGAATATAAACCTGAAGACAGTGGTATTCATAACCCCACACCCCACGTTCTCTTCGTATCACGTTCATAACTCACCTGTCTCTGGTTCTCCGTCTCGAGTCGCAGCCGAGCCTCGATGCAGCGCCGCGTCTCCAGGAAGGCCTGACGCTGAGCCCGGTCTGACAGGTAACTGATGAATATCCCGGCAGTGTTCATACACATGAACAGAACAGCCTGAGCAGCGACCTGAAACACAGACAGAGAGACAGAGAGGGTGAGATCACACGGAGAGATCCTGACTCAGACTCTCTTAAAGTCGATTTATTCACAAGTGGAGAAATCACAGAAATCACTGAGCTCAAGATGAAATGTCAGACCTGTCAGCCTATACCACCTGAGGCGCTCTACATACTGCAGCGCTCAACTTCAAAGGCACATCAACAGCATCCAGATATGATACAAGAAATGGAGCGAGGTCGTCATGATTTGAATCGAGTGTGAATCACACTGCAACAACTCAAATCATACCAACTGTGTTTCATATCTGTCAACGCAGCAAGCAGACCTGTCTTGTCTTGAAATGTAAATAAAGACGTCTCATTTCAAAACACTTGACACATTCATTGTGCTAGCTGTATTTTCAGATTCAGGCCGTCCTGCTTATCTCTACATAGTCATTGCACACTGTGTTCTGTCAGTTTTGCTCCATCCGACGATGTGTGCTCTGCACCGATGGATCCCTTTCTGAAGCGTCAAACGAAGCCATGAGCAGCTGTAAACACGAGATCACAGGAGAACGACAAGATCAGGCTGGACTAAAGAGAAAAACGTGCAGACAACATGTCTTTCTGTGGTTGACAGAAGAGTGACCTACCAACGAGATTCCATGTCTTTGTGAAACTTTGGGATTTGTCCATTTTCAAGAGTCCAAAAACGAGAGATCACAACGTGCAACAATCAGACCTGCATAAGAGTGTGTCAAGATGACATTAAATATTAAAAACTGGAACGCCAGCGATAAGCTACCTACAGCCACGAGAAGTCGATGAGCCGAGACACGCTCTGAAAAGAGACGAGAACATCTGAAACCTGAGGAGAGCAAAAAGCCAAAGACAAAAGAATAAAGCAGGTCAGTGAAGCAGTGACTGCATGCTTAAACTGTACGGCTCCTCTTTGACTCGTTTGAACGTTTGACTGCTCGCTGGTTCGCCTGCTGGACGCTTTGATAACTTTCAGCATGGGAACTATTCAAAGTTACAAAAACTTCAGTTGCAGATTGACAGGTTAGATTCATTCAGGAGTGAATTAATGAGTACGACGGAGGATTAGTGCCATGTTTAAAAAATATAGATTTTTTTTATTTTGAGATTAAATTTGTAAATTTACGAGAATAAAGTTGTTAATTTACGAGATTAAAGTCATTAATTTACGAGATTAAAGTAATTAATTTACGAGATTAAAGTCGTATATTTATGAGTTTAATCTCGTAAATTAACGAGTTCGAGACCAGCCTGCACGAAAATGATGAAAGTAGAACTCTTAAAGTCTTTAAAGAATAAAAGAATAAAGTCGTTAATTTACGAGATTGAAGTTGTATATTTACAAATTTGAGACCAGCCTGCACAAAAATGATAAAATTAGAACTCTTAAAGTCTTTAAAGAATAAAGTCGTAAATTTACGACTTTTTTCACGTATATTTACGAGTTTAATCTCGAAATTAAAAAAAAAAAAAATTAACGTGGCCCTAATATTCCGTCGTAAATTAGCCCTTCAAATCTGCAAGGTCGAGTTTTTTTGTTTTTGTTTTCTTGTTTGTGTTTTCCCCTTTTGGTTTGTTTGTTTGTTTTAGGTTTGGTTGAATATGGAAAATGGCGTCTGTTGATCTTGTACACCACATGTGAAGACCAGTAAATGTAAAAGTATAGGAGCGATGTCATGCAGAGCTAAGACACGTTCACTTTTGGTGTCCCAGTTTTTTTATCTGGATACCATAGCTCCCTCACACAAGGAGGAAAAACAGGCAATCTAGACCAGTAATTCCCAAGGTGGGGGTCGCAAAACACTGAGAGGGCGTCGCAAGATTCCTTCAAAACACAAAAAAAATATTTCTCCCATTATTGTGAAAATATATACAGCAGTAGATTACGAGGTTAAGAGCGTTCGATAGGCCTTGTAGAGGGCTGTTCACAACGTTAACTGTTTTGACCACCTCCAGGAACGCTGGGGGGTCCCCAGTCTCTCTAACAGCGTTGTACTGGGGGGAACCCCTGATCTAGACAACAAGAAGGTTATGATTCTCTGTAGGGATAAAAAAATCTCAAAGCTTTGATAATTTCCCATTTGTGATTAAATGACTTTACAGATCCCAGTAGATCAGGGTCTTAGATCTTTAAAAAAAAGAAAAGAAAAAGGGAATCGAGGGAAAAGCTCTGTAACATCTCAACAGAACACATCAGTGACTGAGGGGAGAGAAAAAAAATATGGCCTTCATTTTTCTTTGAAAGACGACTTCATGAAGTCTGAAGGTTTTCATCAGCCACCATTCAGCAAAGTGAAGAGCAGTCCGGCCCGTTAAACCATCACAGAGCAGAGCTGATGATGCAACGCTCTGCAACGCGACTGTCCTGCTCAGCCGCACCCGAGATTTCACCAACACCACCATCACCACCACCCCCACCTTCAGCGCTCGGCCAGCTCCTCCTGCCTCATACAGCTTTACATGATGCAAGTTTCCAAACAGGTTGGCTGAGAGTTCAACACATCACTCTGAGGAAAACCACACACACACATACAGAGTGTGTGCGTGTGTGTGTTTGTGTGTGTGTGTGTGTGTGTGTGTGTGTGTGTGTGTGTGTGTGTGTGTGTGTCTGAGGGGAGTAATTAAAGGCACAGACGAGTCTGCACAGGTCCCGAGCATCTGCTACTATCACCAGTGTCTCTATTAAAAAAGTCCCCATGGAGTCCTTTATAGTCCTTTAAAAAAGACACAAAAAGCAGACTGTGCTGCTCCTGCAGGCGGCTGATAAGGTTGTCGATCGATAAGTCCCGATTATCCACCCAGGTGAGAACTTTTAAAGCCTTTCTGACCTTTACGAGCCAAGCCGGATCACCAGCAACAACACAACTCAGAAAACAAAGCATCAGCTGAGAAGATGAGAGCCTGTAAATATGTTCTTTTATCACCTTCATCTTTTTGGTTTTGTCCTGAGGTTTATTGCCCATCCAAATGATTTGGTGTCTGATTAAAAAAAAGAACATCTGAAAGCGACACCCAGCAGCTCGCTTCTGAACCCGATCCTCATAACTCCACCAACATACAATGTTCAAACATGAGTCAGAGATGCAAAGTGAAAATAAACTTCCTGGGACAGCCTCTCTCGTTTGGTCAGATCGTCTGTCTAAAATGTGTTCACTCCTAATGTGAACCACAGACTGTATGAAACGTGGACGTAGTCTCAGCAACGTCACCCGTTGTTTTTGAAGAGGCATTATCAAGTTGGCGGTGGCTGTTTTGGAAATGTCGTTTCAGCCGAACTCTAGGTCGACCTAGTACCACACAAAGAGGCGGAGCCTTAAGCCTCGTGGCTAACAGCTACATTGCACCTACCAGATCTGGGTATCCAACCTGGGGTCCGGGTCCCCCTAGAGGTAGCAACATTCTTCTGACTTATTGATCTCTTTAAACCTTCATGATCATAACACTGATTACAATAAAACATCTGGATGCAGTTTTATAGTCTGTAATATTTTGAAAGCAGAAGTCTAAATCACAGACTGTAAATTAATGTTTGAAGCCTGAGTGACGTCCCCCGTCTGTTCCTGCAGGGGGCGCTGGAGTCCCATCGATGGCGGTCTCCATGTTGGAAATGCTGTCTCTGTCTAACTTTCAGTCAACCTAACGACAGGCTGAGAGCTGGAGCTGAGGCGGGTTTTAAACCTCCTGACAAACCGTTACACCGCGCCCACCTGTCAATCAGGTCAGCTACACGCCTTATTGTGAATAACTCTTATCCTTCATCAAATCAAAACTGATGAGTCATCAAAACATTCACCCCCCGTACAGTGTGTGTCCATCCAGACATGAGCTAATCACACCTATTTGTTTTTTTGAACCAGGCTGTAAACATGTTCATCTCTGCTGTAAAAACAGGCTTTTTAGAATGGGTGTGTATGTGACTTCCTGTGCTTCTGCAGCGAGCCTCTAGTGGACACTCGAGGAACTGCAGGATTTTACACTTCAGCATCGGCTTCACTTTTCAACACTTTCTTGCCACATTTTTAGGTAGCTTCAAAGCTCAATAAAAAACTGATTTGATACATTTAATAAATGCAAAATGTAAATAAAATGTTTATTATTCCAGATTTTAATATGAAGATATTTTCCAGTTTCTCACACAAGGCTCCATGAACTCATCAATTAAAATAAATCTGTGAATTGTAAAAACCCTAAATGTGTAGTAAGACGCTTCTTCTCCAGTTCCTTGCTGAGTTAATGTCTGGGTCACACTAAATTGATGGTGATTTGATACGTTTGAGCCTGTTTCATCGCTCTCCCTCTGCTCTCTCGGTTTTCCCTGTTCGGGGAGCAGAGAGTGTTACTCTGCCGACACTCAAGGTAAAATTGTGTCAGCGCAGATAAAAACCCACAGACAGACAGTTCAGTGTCCTCTTTACTGAGAATACAGCTCTGAAGTGCTCTGCTCCTGTTTTCCGCTGCAGAAAAAAATGCTGCACTATGAGCGAGTTAGGAGAGAGAGAGGGGGGAGAATGGATCGTGAAGAGGGGGTTCCTGACTTCTGGGGCTCTCAGCAGCATGATGTGAGATGTGGAGGGCGACCTGACACTTTTAAAAAGGAGCTTTCCTCGACTGACTGTCGGCTTCTTACTGCTCTGGTTGTGTGTGTTTGTTAGTCCTGGGCACGAAGGCAGCAGCACAGCGAACAAAGTCTAACACTGAGCAGCCATACATACAGACTTATACGATAATATATGAATAAATTAAAAGACATGAAGTCTGTGTGTGGACAAAGAAGACCAACCAATACATGCATCCACAGTAACAAATTGCTCCAGTGGCCATGAAACGAGATTAAATGGGGTACAAGGTCACCTCTGAGGGTTACAAGGTCACCTCTGAGGGCTACAAGGTCACCTCTGAGGGCTACAAGGTCACCTCTGAGGGCTGCCAGGTCACCTCTGAGGGCTACAAGGTCACCTCTGAGGGCTACAAGGTCACCTCTGAGGGTTACAAGGTCACCTCTGAGGGTTACAAGGTCACCTCTGAGGGCTACAAGGTCATAGAGTACAGGAGTTACCTAAATAGAACTTTATCTCAATTTTTTAGATCACAATACTGCCAAACCACTCAGTGCTGGTTTACATCCAGGTAGTAGAGCATCATGGCAGTATAGCCATTTAACAGAGCTACTCCCCTGGTGATCCGTAATAATTAGATAAACAGACTATAATTCTGGTACTGACTAGAGAGGATGACAAGGTGTGTCACACATATTTCTAATTTTTACTGGGTTTAAACACCAGGTCAATATCAAGCCGCAACATTTGGTGTTAAAAAATGAAGTCCTGCAGTTCCTCGAGTGTCCACTAGAGGCTGGCTGCAGAAGCTCAGGAAGTCACATACACACCCATTCTAAAAAGCCTGTTTTTACAGCACAGATGAACATGTTTACAGCCTGGTTCAAAAAAACAAATAGGTGTGATTAGCTCATGTCTGGATGGACACACACTGTACGGGGGGGTGAATGTTTTGATGACTCATCAGTTTTGATTTGATGAAGGATAAGAGTTATTCACAAAAAGGCGTGTAGCTGACCTGATTGACAGGTGGGCGCGGTGTAACGGTTTGTCAGGAGGTTTAAAACCTGCCTCAGCTCCAGCTCTCAGCCTGTCGTTAGGTTGACTGAAAGTTAGACTGAGACAGCATTTCCAGCATGGAGACCGCCATCGATGGGATGAATGAAATAATTGACATCCAGTGGAAAAACTTTAACATATTATTTATGATGTTAGTTGCAGAAAAACAAGAAAAATCTGATTTTTTTACTGACATATGCATCTGATTTTCATGGTTAAAGACACATCGCAGATCTGGCGTTTCAGGTTTTCGTGGTAAATGTGTTTGTTTGTTTTTTTTCTGACAATGGAGGATGATGGAGGAGGCGGTCATTAATTCAGTGGAGGCGGCTCGCCTCTGCTAAAAACCCCTTAGTGTAACCATCAAGAGAAAGAAAAACTGTATCTGAATATGTGTAGGAGTGTTCTTCCTTTAAGCTGTAAGCCACACACACACACACACACACACACACACACACACACACACACAGTCCTCTCCCCCGAGGCTCTTCACTGTATCTCAGTGAGCTGAGGAGCCTCCCGGTGCATTACGGTGTGTTATTGTGAATCTCTCCCAGGACGCCATCAGCACTGATTCAATTTCTCAGTCGCCCCCTGAAGGCCTCCTGCTCCTCCCACGGGGACCCAAAAATTAAAACCCCATAAGCTGCAGCAGCTGTGGTGGCTGCGACGGCGTCCATGTTGTTTTGGAAAAAGAAAAAGCAGCTCCGGCTTCACCATAAAGGGCATGAGCCTGGAGAGCGCCGGTGCACTCATTAAAAGAGAAGTGCCAGTGATGTGGATGTTTTTAACAAGGTCTCATTAAGAGTGCAGCGGGTCAGGAAGAGACACAGCTTACAAACAGCTACACGCAGGATAACAAGGAGGGGTTAATCATCATAATCATCATAATGTTTTCAATTTGATTCAAGGGAGACGGAAAATAAACACACAGGAACAAGTCAGCCAGGTTTACATCAATTGTACGGATGGATGGATTGAGAGATGAGGGGATGGATGGATGATTTGTTGAATGATGGATGGATTGAAGGATTAAAGAATTATTGGACTGATGGGTCCAATTTGAAGTCTGAAGGACTAAAGGATGGGTGGATGGATGGATGATGGGTAGATGGATGATGGATGATGGATGATGGATGATGGATGATGGATGGGTGGATGGATGATGGAGGATGGATGATGGGTAGATGGATGATGGATGATGGATGATGGATGATGGATGATGGATGATGGATGATGGATGATGGGTAGATGGATGATGGATGATGGATGATGGATGATGGATGATGGATGATGGATGGATGGAGGATGGATGGATGGATGGATGGATAGATGGAGGATGGATGGATGGATGGATGGATGGATGGAGGATGGATGGATGGATGGATGGAGGGATGGATGGATGGATGATGGATGGATGAAGAATGATTGGACTGATGGGTTGATGGACTGAAGGACCGATGGATGGATGGATGAATGCTAGGATGGACGTAAGGATGGATGGATGGATGTAATGATTGAAGGATTAACATATGGGTGGATAGATGGATGGATTTAAAATTGGATGGATGATGGATTAAGGGAAGGGTGGATGGATGCTAAGTTATAGCATACACTACAGAAAGAAACCAGGTTTAAATGAATGTAGGAACGTTTGAGCTCGTCACAGATACAGGATGATTAAAAGCGTCACCTTGAAACAGCACACAAAGATTTGGAAAGAGCGAGGAAAAGAGGAGGATCAGCCTGGCAGCATCACTGTTTCAGAGCTATCAGGTACCATCCTGCTCAACGTCTGGACGTCTATTTCAGTCTTAACACAATAATGTGTGCACTCAGATAAAGTCAGAGCAACAGAGCCAGTCCTCAGGTCAGACCTCCGCTCTACAACCTGCTCTCAGTATCCGATGACAGCTGCATGCAAACATGTCGGAGCAGCAGCTAAAGCAGCTAGAGGAGCTAAACCTCCCTCTGCCAAGTGGAGGGATTTATGGTGTGGCTCGGAGCTCCAGAGGAGGGCGGACCAATGATTAACTCTGGGCTTCACACGCTCTGCTATCTCCCCGACGACGACGGGATGGAGATATACTCCACAGTCTACACAGGCTGTCAGACGAGATCATGTTTTAAAATGTAACATGACATGCTCGTCAGCCATTACTTATTCATAACTGAGAGCGATATCACTGATGTTTGCTGACAGGCTTTGCAGACGAACAAACTACAGCGGACTGTTTTCTCTCGGTGGACAAACTGTCGGCATTTACACTCCCTCTATAGATTCTATCGTGTGTAATCGAAACCTCATCTAATCTTCATAAACCTCTTTCATAACCTGGGCTGGATCAGAACGCTTCACAAGGAATCTTCTTTCAGTTATAAGTATAGGTTATAGGCTTGTCAAGTATCTGAATTTTTAAACTTTGGTGTACTCTTTGAGTTGAAGATATGAGTCACCGGTAGCCTTGTGGTTAGCGCGTGCACCTCATGTATGGAGGCTGTAGTCCTGCAAGCGGGCTTTAGATACAAACAAAACTTCACCAGGAGTGAGTTTGTTATTGTCGACTCTCTGTTTTCATCTGTCTTTCTGTGCTTCCATCGTTAGAAAAATATACCCAAGAGCCGCACACGTCTCCTACTTTCTGCAACTTTCTGGATGTCTATCCAGCCGTGTCCAGAGTATTCTATAACAGTTTACACGAGGTGAAATACTGACCATGTTTGTTTTGGTGACGACCAGCTGCCTCAGCGGTGATGAGGACATAATTTATTGGTTGTTTAAACACCGCACAAACAGTAGGACTGAGAGTTTAACAACATAATTGGCGTCAGAGGCGGATTTGAAAGTCAAATCACCAACACTTCTCCCTGTCAGTCTGAAAACAGCTCCTCTTGGCATCTCCGGATTCACAGCCGCCGGTTTTCTCAGGCTGAACATGTAAATTGGCCCAAAGACTGAGACGAGAAAATGAACGTCTGCAGGAGGATGTGAGTGTGAGTGTGTTACAGCAGCTCAGTCCTTTCAAACAAGCAGCAATGAAAACTGTCACGTTCACCAATATGTTCATGAATGTGTGATCAGAAACAAGCCAAAGAAGAAGTGTTGGGTTTACATTACACGCCCTCTGGGTCACTGCATGTTTCAGTGTGTTTCTTTTAAATAGACATTCTATTCAGAGAGATGCTACTGAGGTTTAGAAAGAAGCAGGAAGGATATGCACCTTAAAGAAAAAGCTAAAGACCCAGCTCTTTCATGAATACCTACTAACTTAATGATGATGGTCTCCATATTATTGATGATGATGATGGTAATGACGATGGTTTTTGTTTGATAACGATGACTTATAAGATGGTTTCTATACTGATTAGAGCTCTCAAGAACTGCCCTCAATGTTGTGCTTTGCCTCTGGTCACTTCCTGTCAGCACCTGTGTGTCCAATCAGACTCAAAGCTGATCGTTTGCTCTTACTGACATTGTTCCCTTTTTTCTAGATCCTTGCTTGCGTTGTACTTACTCTCTGATGTACGTCGCTTTGAATAAAAGCATCTGCTAAGTGAATTGAAGAATTGTAGGTATGTATACTTGGATTTTAAAGGTCCAGTCAGTGAGATGTGTAGTGAGTGAGATGATAAAGGTATCTTACTATCTGATCAGACATTAAGGAAACATGCTATGTTGAAGTGCTGGCTTCTCTGACAACAATGCAGCAGCCAGTATGTCCTCCTTCTAACTTTAGATTCTGCTCCTGAATGCTCTGGATTTGTTCGGACCACACGGCCGTTCAGCTGATGTAAGCGTTTCAGAGCTTGACTGCAGATTGTGTGGTGAAGGGAGGGGCTAAGAATGGTGAACTGCCGATGTCTTTCTGGCCAGGCTCTACATTGGCAGTCCCCAGACTGCAAGGAGAGAATTATGCCATCTGCAGGGTCCAGCCAGCTCTAGGTGTAAACATGTTGGTGGGGTGGCCACCAGACCCCTCCCACCACGCCTTTGCCTACAGGAACTCTTCTACAATGATGTCAGAGTCACTAGATAACAATCAGAGCCTGTCGGCGGCACAAACAACGAGTGGATGCTCATGGATGCTCGTTTGACCTCAAGGATCACATTGCGGCCAATTAAAGCCAGTTTCACATCTGCAGGCTAAAACAATCCACTGGAGTACTTCCAACACTTAAAAAGTACTGTAGTTACCCTTTAAGAAAAACATGTCCTCAGGTCTACAAACAGTCTCTATGTTGTGGCCTTTGTAATAAAATGAATTCTCCTGAACATGTGATTTAGACATTTACCAGCAGCATGCATGAATCATGTGTCCTCTTTAATGTCATCTTAAAGATGTATCATCTTGTTTTTCTCCTCTCCGAGTGATGAGCGGGAGGAGAAGCTAAAAGCAGCCATTGTGCTGATCTCTGTGTGGATGTCAACGAGTGTGATGGACTGCTGCCTGAATGCACAGATTCCCTGAGTGCTGATTCTCAGATTGAACCGATGTTTACAGTCTGCAGTGTTTTGCTTGGTGTTTACTCGGTTTCTCTCTCACTGCATTACAGTTTATCAACTATTTATATTAATCACTAATGGAATCCTCACTCAGTCTTACGTGCATACGGCTAGCTACACACCAGGCCATTTCTTTGACCACCACCCTATTGTGGTATGTCCTGCAAGAGACATTACAAAGTCACTCATGTTTGTTGCCGTTATTACACAAGCTGATCTTTTTTTCAATATTCCACTTTCCAGTTGAGTTCATGGTGGTGGCGCTTCCCAATCTTTCTCGCTCTCATTTCTTTTTTAGGGGTTTGCCATCGGAGGCAGTCTGAACTGGAATCACAAATATCTATTTTTCATATGTTTTATGTTTTTATGGCTCAGAGTGGATCGGGAGCGGGATGGACAAATCAGGTCAACATCGGGCCATAAATCGTCTAGTGTACACGGTCAATGGACTTGAGCTTGTATTGTTCTTTTCTAGTCTTCTGACTACTCAAAGCGCTTTGACACGGCATGTCACACCTACAACATTCACACACTGATGGTACAGGCTGTGTTGTTTCCTGTGCTGTGGCTGTGCTGATGGTACAGTGTTCATCAGTATTAACTCATCCATTCATACACATTCACAACAACAAGCATGAGGCAGCAGTTTTGGGGTTCAGTGTCTTGCCCTAAGGACACACATGGACATATGGCTGCAGGAACTGGGGGTCGAACACCCGACCTGTCGACTGGGAGATGACCGACTCTACCGCTCAGCCACAGTCGCCCCTGTGTCTATAGCCAGCTTAAATCTAGCTCTTGTTGGTCTCAGGCTTGGCTTGGTTTGGTTTTGCCCTTGGTGTTGGTCTAGACAAAATCTGATGACTTCTACATTTCTACAATTCACTTAGCAGACTCTTTAATCCAAAGCGACGTACATCAGAGAGTAAGAACAACACAAGCAAGGATCTAGAAAAAAGGGAACAATGTGAGTAAGAGCAAACGATCAGCTTTGAGTCTGATTGGACACACAGGTGCTGACAGGAAGTGACCAGAGGCAAAGCACAACATTGAGGGCAGTTCTTGAGAGCTCTAATCAGTATAGAAACCATCTTATAAGTCATCGTTATCAAACAAAAACCATCGTCATTACCATCATCATCATCAATAATATGGAGACCATCATCATTAAGTTAGTAGGTATTCATGAAAGAGCTGGGTCTTTAGCTTTTTCTTAAAGGTGCAGAGGGACTCTGCAGATCGAATGGAGTTTGGAAGTTCACTCCACCATGTCTCCACATGATGTCTTGTTAGTGTCTTGGTCTTTGTCTTTACTCTATCTGGCCTTTCACTTGATTTGCCCCTCTATTGGTGTTAGTTTGTAAAGGTCTAGACCTGCCCTGTCATAGTCTTGACTTGGTTTTCCCTAGCCTTCCTCTTGCATTGTAAAAACACAATTCAGCCAGGAACACTCTCGTCGTAGATTTAACCATTCACAGCAAAACAAAAATACAGTTCACCTTGGCGCTATTAAAATGCTCCCTGGGTTAGCTGAGCAGTGCTACCACTAGGCCAGACCACTAGGAGTCTGAAGGACATGGGGGGGTTCATGGGCAAGCTCTACTGTACCCAAGAAGTACACTGATTTACACAAGTAAATCAGTGTACTTCTTGTGATGAAAGATACAACAGAAAACTCTTAGTACTTCGATTCTCTGATTTTTTTAACTTTTCAAAATCCAAAACAAAAAACGCCAAACAGAATTTAAATTTTTAGACTCTACTGGGCAAGCCATCAAAGCTCGCTACAGTGCTACCGAAAAGGCTAATCATAAGCTCTGGCTCAAGAGGAGAGATGTCACCTCTGCCTGAAAACATCAGCTGTAGCATCAGGGCGAGTAGAGGGAGGTAGGCCGCCAGATGTTGCCGATGAGCCCTCTGGAGGTTTACATTACCTGTGATCGAAACACATATGAAGAAAGGGTTCCCACCTGATGATCCCAGTGATGTTGTTGCCTCCCTCTACACCCTGCCTCAAAACCCCCAGCAGGCATGATTGTCCCCACTTACATCCTATCAGGTTATAATGCAAGTTACAATGGATTCAATAACCCAGCTTTTAGACGTCTTCGGTCGATGCAGTCGAGCAGCACCAGTGTGCCGTCATGTTTGTTCCTGACAGTGCGAGCGGCCAGGGTTTATTCCCTGAAAGTGTCAGAGTGACGGGTCCCCCGAGGGACAGGTAGCCGCCTGAGGGAGCGCAGAGGCAGTGTGTGTGATACTGAAGACCACTCGTCCCAGGAGACACTCGACACATGTTCCACAAAACAAGCTGATACAAGATTCAAGAACGTGCACCGCTCAGCCCTGGAATACCACTGGAATACAAACACACAGGAGAGACGAGGTATACGGACTGACAGTGCTTCATCTCTGACAGAGAAACCATGCAGGGCTGGAATTTAAAAGCATCGGGACCGCATTCACCGGCTGTTCTTAATCTGAAGTTCGTTTGAAGGTTTCTTATCTGTGGTTTGTTCTTTTGTTCTGAGCTAAAATCTAAATCTTAGAACACTTGTTGAAAACTCTGACGCACAGTTAGAGCTATAAATACCTTTCTCAATCACGCAGTGTTTAATCTGAAACTGCAGAGTGTTACATAATGAATATAAACGCAGCTCAGGTTAGAATTATTTAATAAATCACTTATTTAAATGACATATCTGTGACATGTTTCATCATTTTGCAGCATCTGCAGTTTGAATAAATGTCGGCGTTCAGTGTCCCTTGCCTCAAAATGCAACTATTTTCTACTTCATCCAATGTGAATCCTTCTGTGATTGCAGCATCATGTCCATCGTTTCTAATAACAATGCTGTCTGAATCAGTGATATAATGTGATGTATGTGTTTGTCGTCCACTTCTGCTGTTGCTAAATATCATGTCATTACATCAGCCTGTTTGGGTTTAGAACAAGAAACTTCACAGACATGTTTTTGGGGAACTCTGAGAGTTTTTTAAACTTGTTTGAAAATGAGGAGAATATGGGACCTTTAAGTCAAAGACATCACACTCATCAGGGTCGACCTTAAAGGACCCATGTGTGTTAAAATTAAACCAAGTGAACCTCAAACAGCAAGATGTTTTCCCAGTCCAAACTTCAGGAGGAGACAGACTTTCAGAGAAGAGAAAATGTGTCTTTGATGGATAAATCAATACAAGGCGCCACTTCACCTGCAAACAAACAGCATTTAAAAAGCCTCCATTAAAGACCGCTGGTGAAGTTTGTCCCCGGAGGATGGCGTGAGCCTAAAAGAGAATCACTCAGTTTAATGACGCTACAGCTAGTTGGAACAAGAAGTACATTACTCATTATTTCCATGTGATCACACATCACTTCTCCTTCTTCTTTTAGGTTTACTTTTTGTGCCTCCATTTAAAAAAACAGGACAGTGGATAGAGTCAGAAATCAGGCCTAACGATTAGGTCGTGCCCTATGCACATTTAGTGTTTTTTATCTTTATTTTTTATCTTTTATGACATTTTATCAGGCCTCCTCTCCTCGTTGAATGTTCACACGCTGGTTTTAAGGGTTGGAGAACAAGTGTGAAAATACGGCAAGCAGGTTGCGTTTAGACGCTCTTTGGTTCCTTTTTCTCAGTACCTGCTGATTTTCAACATTTCAAACAGATAACAATAATCCAAAAGTAATCTCATTAAATGCCGACCCCAGAGGAGAGAGCGGTGAGTGCTGCTGGCTGCCGCCTGCCGCTGTGAATAGATTACAGCTGGGAGGGGGGGGTAATCCTGTCTGAAATCATCCTGAATGTGAAGAGTAAGCCTAAATCATCCTCACTTTAAGCTGTAAACCTCACTCAATATGTTCTCAGACTTTGACGGGACGAATGGTGATGCATATCAAACAGGGGGGGGTTATAGACAAAACCAACTGAGAGTGAGAACATCCGTTACAAACGAGAATCTTAACTGAAAAATCGAAAAGAAAAACACTTCTTAGTAACATGTGACGTCGAGCCTTTGATGTATATTTTCAATGCTAACTTTTAAGCACATTGAGTCAATGAAATGTGCTGTATGAATAAGCCTGACTTGACTATTGGCATTCCACTTTGTCCACCTGTCTACAAATGATGAGAAAAGTCCATCCTCTCCATCTTCTGCCTGCTCCACTTTTCAGAAAATGTGTGCTCAAACCGGCCGTTTGGAGATTTTCCCTTCATGACATCACAAAGGGCAGTAGCCCCTCCCCCAGGTGGGTGACACTCCCACAGCTAGGTGTTTGTTCTGCCCTCTGAGTCTGCCTTCTCACCGTAAACGTGAAAAATAGGACATGGCGCGAGAAAGCCCGAGCACACCCCAAGCCCTTCCAGAGAGGGGGCGTGGTCAGACACAGCTCATTTACATATTTAAAGGTATAGACACAGAAACAGCCTGTTCTGAGCAGGGCTGAAATAGAGGGGTTTATAGACATGATCAAATACAGGATCAGAGTGGATTTAGAACAAGAAACTTCACACACATGTTTTGAGGAGCTCTGAGAATTATTTAAACTGGTTGAAAAAGAGGAGGAGGATATGTCACCTTTAAAGTTCTGGCTGTCACAATAGAATCAGCTTTTAGCAATACTGGAACTACCCTGAAATACCCAATGAGCATTGAAGGCCTCAGCGTACTGTACTAAAGGCTACATGGTGGAGGAAAACAACCCGTGTCATAGAGCACAGGTCTTAACATGTGTATGTTACATAAAGCTACACAGGGGGGGTGAATGTCCTCACGTAATGAAGATGGATGGTCCTCTCCGCTCTGACAGTGTAATGTTCAACATGTGTCCCTGCAGCCGTGATCCCAATCATATGTCGGCCCCACCCTCACCTGTTGGTGGTCATTATTCTGTTTGTGCCGTGTTTAACCTCTGAGCTCTCACGGGGGGGGGGGGGGGGGGGGGGGTGGTCTCCAGAGGTCATGCATCTCACCCACGCTGTCATTTAACCTCCTGACCCCGCCTCGGGTCACAGCTACTCTTAATGAATACAACACCGGGCTTAGTGGGACACTGGGGGAGAAGATAAGGGGAAGGCCAACACAGGGGAAGGATCTCAGAACGTGTTTATGACGCTGAGCTTCTTCATCTATAAAAAAAATAAGGATTTGGGGGCGCCGGATAGCCTAGCTGTAATGTTGCATGAACGGAGGCTAGTGACCTCTGCCCTTTGCTGCATGTCATGACCCCGCTCTCTCCGTCCCATCCCCCATGAACGGAAGCTAGCGACCTCTGCCCTTTGCTGCATGTCATGACCCCGCTCTCTCCGTCCCATCCCCCATGAACAGAGGCTAGCGACCTCTGCACCTTTGCTGCATGTCATAACCCCGCTCTCTCCTCCAAACGTCTCCAATACCCAGATGAGTTTTACAATTTATTACCAGCTGCTTATCAATTATAGACACACTCCCCACGGAACTAACTTCAAAGAATCAGGTACCAGCCAATTTCCACCAGGCCGAGTCCGAGTATCCAAAGTATCTGCTTGTAAACTAACCTATACTTAGCTGCAGGTACTTTTAAGACGCTCTAACCTCGAAACAGTTTGGGCGCTGTTTCATGGACATGTAGTGACGCGGGACAACATTTTTAAAATTTGCAAAACATCTGACCCCATTTGCAGCGGTTTATAGACTACATCTTCTGTACTTTGATACTCTGGCTGGTTTGTAAAGACAGGGATCGTGCATCTTCTGTGGGTAATAAACTTAATATTGACAAGTGTTTTGTATAACCCCCCCAAAAAAGTTGGGGAAATGCATCATGGTGTGGATTAGAATCAACGTTATTCTAGTATCAGGGTGATGGTAGCCTAGTGGTTAGAGCATGCACCTTGTGTGCAGAGACTGAAGTTCTCTAAGCGGACCTGAGGCTCCTTTTCTGCATGTCATTCCCACTCTCTCTCTCTCTCTCTCTCTCTCTCTCTCTCTCTCTCTCTCTCTCTCTCTCCCACTCTATCACTGTCCTGTCTCTAAATTAAAAAAATAGTAATTCTAGTGATGTTTGACCGAGCCATGTGCCCTGATCACCACCCCAAGTGGCCTTTATTGATTTTTTTTTTTTTTTTTACTATACATCAGCTGACTTCCTGCATGCTGGCCGGATGGAGCAGTCGCCCTGAAGGTCTAAGAAGGTCGTTGTTTATATTTAAGAGGGTCTGAAAGCCTGGTCTCATGAACAACCTCTAAACAGGAGTTACAGTGCGATACCAACACGGTCACATCTTGAATCAACCTTGAGTCATTAGAGCAAAAAAGGTTTCCTAGTGTGACTAAAACTAAACAAGGAATTCAACCTATTAAACGTTTTGTTCTCTCCAGACATGATTCAGCTGAGTTCTTTTTAGTTTTCAGGTGGCAACAGAAAAAGCTTTTACAACATTTCATTAAATTACTTGACGCCCGACGGACCCTGTCTCGTCTAAAGTCCGGGGCCTCGATCTGAAGCTTTTCGATTGTGCAGCAGAAATGTGTCACGCATGCTCTGACGAAGCATTTTCCACTCGGCCTGCTGTTTTTCAGCGCAGGTCTCCAAAAAAAAAAAAAAAACTCAACGAGTCTTGTCGAGTTCCCCTCAGCGCATTCTGCTTACTTTGATTTACCAACTGCAATACAATAAGCAGTAACAAGGTTCTGTCAGCAGTTCAGTAAGAGGGACACAAAGTGAGGCTTTCATTGAGATGAATGTCTGGCCTGTAACAGAGCGAGAGGAGGGGGGGGAGCGTTGAGTCAGCGTTTGGCAAGAAAAACTGGATGACTTGCAGGTAACTTTTGGAGGTCGGCCGCCGCTGATGCTGCTGCTGCTGAACACGCTCGATCCAATCTGACACATCTCACAAAATTCTGACTCTAAGACAACAAGAACAAACAGGGAAGTAGCTTCCATTTCCCTGAGGGAGGGTTTAAGTGGGACTGTAAAACTCAATAAGGTGTCATTTATCAGGGTCGGGGCGCTCCGACACAAAAAACAGTTTAAGAGCCTGAAGCAGAGAGATGAGGAAATGAGCCAATGGGAAGTGTCTTTTAATACCGTTTAAGAGCCCAGACTCGGCTGTTATTCTCCCAGACAGACATAGAGTTTCATCGAGGCCTCACGGACGAGCGAGCCGGAGGAATAAACACAGAGACAAACGATGGCCGAGTCCCAAATAACCTCAGCGCAGTTTGTGATGGCACCGAGCCCGACTGTAAATCAACCTCTTTATTCTCTAAACAGACATGATGACTGTCAGTGACCACATATCTTCTTACTACTTTAAGACCTAAGGGAGCCACATAAAGTCTGTACCATATCTTACAAAGAGTCATGCCTACTGTTTTAAAGTCCTCTTCATCGCTCTTTATAACAATTACTGAAGTCTGTTTCAAGGTTTCCTTCAGTCAAAGCATCTGTCTCAAGGTACCCATTGGCCTCAGACTAAATGTGTGTTTATGTTCATACAATTGAGTTCCTCTTTGTGAGGGAAACATTTGTTTTAGTGCTCTTTGGAGGCTGTTTCAGGTGACCTACAAGCATTGGTTTCATGTTTTACTTTTTTGTGTTTTAAGGCCTTTTTTTCCCTTCACACACCAGGTTAATTGGAGGTTTCAAGGAACCCTGAAGCATCTAATTTCCTCATAACTTGTAATGGCCAACAGGGTACCCCGTGCACAGCCAATACCTATGTGTTCTCAGGTGAGCAGGAACATACCTTTCTTTTCTATCTGATGGTTATGTGTGTGTTCATTTACCTTTACTGGTAAACAACCCTGTCATGGCTGTTTTAGGGTATCAACTGGCATCTTTTTCAAGCTACCTGCACAAGCAGAATATCACAATAATATGTGCTGTGTGTGTGTAAAGGATCTCACAGGGTGATTGACGGTTTACCTCTGTATAAGGTAAGAACCTTTGTTACTGGGCAGGTGTTCCACCCAGAAGGGGAAACAGTTTAACAAACTGGGAATGTGGAGCCAATGGATGTAAAATATGAGTTTTCTTCTTCCTGCTCCTGTTTGCTCGTGAACAGTGTTTCAGTGTTATGAGAAAATATTTCTTGTTGTGTATTATTGTGTTGAAACCATACACTGAAATGAGCAAATAATCAAATATGAAATAAAATGAACTGAAATAAATAAATGGTATGATCAACAATGCAAATTGATTTTGACTTGAATTCATGCGACCGGGAAACTTTAGCGCATCAATTGGTAAATCTAGGAGCGCCTCAGTGGTTTAAAGCGTCACCTTAGCTTCTACAGTAACTATTAGCATCAGTTTTAATCTCGGGCTAAGTCGAGGAACCTTTTACCACTTCTTCAGTACAGGCTGATTCAAGCTACCTGAAAAGGGGAATGTTATGCATCTTTGCTTGGGAGCGGCAGTAGCTCAGTCTGTAAGAACTTGGGTTGGGAACCTGAGGGTCGCTGGCTCAAGCCCTGTAGCAGTTTGGGAGGTGGTCTGGTTGCAGGCCATTCCCTGAGTACTGCCCAGGTGCGTTTGAACAAACAGCTCCGACAAGCTCCCTGTGGGCAGTGGTTAGAGCGCGCGCCCCATGTATGGAGGCTGTGGTCCTCCAAGCAGGCGGCCCAGGTTCAAATCCAACCTGTGGCTCCTTTTCTGCATGTCATTCCCCACTCTCTCTCTCTCTCTCTCTCTCCCTGATGTCTCACTCTATCCACTGTCCTATCTCTGAAATAAAGGCACAAAAAGCCCGAAAAATAAATCTAAAAAGGATGTAAAATTTTAAAACATGTAAAATACTGCGATTATCATTAAGGCATTATGGCATTAAAGAAGCAAAGTTTGAAAACCTTGCTCCATGTTTGGATGGAGTAGTTGTTATAATGGGTTTATATCCTGCACTGATTTTAGGATTTCTTCCTGAAAGCAGAGTGAGAATGAAGGGGCGGTAAAAGCTTTTTACGTCTGCAGCAATTTGTAGAAATGCTCTGGAGGTCACGGTGCAAAAAAAACGTCCCTGGAAGAACTCTGCCCATTAAAAGCTTGAAAAGCTGCTACGGCTGATGGCCCCGATCCTTCATTAAATATTAAGAGTGGCTGAGTGCAGTGTCTGGTAACAGCAAGATTGTCCAAGATCAATTGCATGACATGGGCGAGAAAAAGGCGGGGGGGGGGGGGGGGGGGAGAAGGTGAAAGAGAGGTTAGGAGGGTGTATGGACAGAACATAAAGGAGGGAGTCACTGATTTGACTCTGCGCTCTTTCTCAGAAATGATTTTTCATCAGGCTGAGTCAGTCTGGAGACGCTCAGCTGCTCACAGACCAATCGTCCGCAGATACACAGCAGCGAGGCGAGCCGTCGTTCTGAGTGACAGCCCAGGTTCTAAAGGTCACGACGACTTCAGACAGCAGGAAGTGTGTCAGGAGCGACCTGGCTGCCTGCCGCTGCCGTAGCATTCAGGGGTTTCTGTGGAAGTGAAATTCTGCATAGCAACAAGCGACCACAGTATGCAGCCAGACGGTCCAATAAAAGAAAAATTCTCTTAGTTTGTGGCTATTTTTTTTTTTAAATTCAATACATCACCCATACGTCTATTTTTCCTTCTAACTTATCAGAGGTCGGGTTGTGGCGAGGTATGTCAACGTTCTCCAGCTCCTCCTGGGAGAACCCGAGGCGTTTCCCAGGCCAGATGGTTCATAATGCCTCCAGCGAGCTCAGGGTCTGCCCTGGGGTTCTCCTCCCAGTTGGAAAAACCTTGAAAACGAACTCATCCAGGAGCCATTTGACCACCTCAACTGAGTCCTTTCTATGCCAAGGAGTAGTGGCAATACTCTAAGCTCCTCCCCCTCTCTCTCTCAGGCGGAGCTCATCTGGAGGAAGACTCATTTTGGCTGCTTGAATCCAGATCTTATTGGGTCACTACCCACAGCTCATGAACACAGGTGAGGGTCTGAACGGAGATCCAGTTTTGGGTTGTTCAGGTTGACTCGGGATGTTTCTGGGCGGGGAGCTGGTGTGTGTTTCCTCCAGCCAATGACAGGGTAGAAGTGAGTTCAGGAGTGGATACAGTTCAGAGATTGGATGTGATTCAAACTAGTGAATAAGACGGACGTGGACGTAGCAGAAAAGAAGAGAAAATATAATCATAGTGAGGTGAAACGCCGAGCGGATAAAGCTCGTTCTAAAACGAGGGTGAACCTTGTGTTGTCTTTTACCCGTGGACGTGGAGTTGGTCTACTTCCTGTTGGACAGGAAGGTGACGAACAGTCGCGGTTAGCTTGTGCTAGTGTGCGTTAGCTTTCAGTGTAGATGCAAGCAGTAAACATACACACTACATCCTCCAGGGGGCGGGGCTTCTGGTGGGGATGAGCCCAGGAGGAGAGTTGTGTTTACAAGCTGCAATGAGGAAAATGCTACTAACCCTAAAGGTTATGCAAACAATCCTCTTGCTATTATTGTTTCTATTTGTAATTAATTTAAACAGGATTATGTACTTAAAAAATCAATAACGCCCCCTTGTTACTTGAAAACGCTGCAAAAGATGTCCGCACTGGGTTTTTGAAACAAAAAGGATTAATGCTCGAGCTGTTGGTCTTTAAATCTTTGTAAGAACACTCAGTGCTGTCGCCTGCCTGACGTCCATTTCCATATTGAATAAAGCAGAAAGCATCAGTCACAGATAATCTGATCTTTGCTTTCTTAAGTCGCCTGTGACAGAAAAAACAGGAAGCTGACGTCTTTAAAAACACAAAAAAAAAAATGTTTTGTGATTGGATTGGAGCGAAGGGAAACATTTCCTTTGTCACGTTAAGTGCATCACATGAATATGTTTTTTTTTTTCTGAGCTGAGAAATCAAAAGAAGAAGAAGCATGAATGTTGTGTCTTTATAAAAATCCACACTCTGCTCTATCTCGTCTGTGCAGCCGGCGCTTCAGGTAAGCTGCAGTTTGACCTTGAAAGAGGAAACAGCGGCGGGCTTGAAGAACAGCTTATCGGAGGGTGTGAAGCTCCTGCTGAGTGTGTGTGTGTTTGCGTGTGTGTGTGTGTGTGTGTGTGTGTGTGTGTGTGTGTGTGTGTGTGTGTGTGTGTGTGTGTGTGTGTGTGTGTGTGTGTTAACTGGATCCTGGAAAGAACACACAGGAAAGAAGATACAGCGCTATTGACAGTTTTATAATGCTCTTAGCTACTTAAGAACCGCCCCCCCAACACCAAACCCCCACAGCCCACTCTCTTATTTACCATCACCCCCCCCCCCCCCCCCCGTTCATTTAGTGGGAAATAAAAAGGCTTAATGACTTCTGCACACAGAGCGACCATCAATACAGCTCCAGATTGTCGTATATTTGGAGTCTATTCAGGGGAGGAAAACGGGTCAATATGAGCTCGTTGTTTGGAGAGCGGGAAGATGATGGGACGTCATCGTTTTAAAGGAAACGCAGCGGGCCAGTAGCTTAAGTGTTGGATGGACAAAGGATGTGCGGGCAGCAGGTGCACACAGAGACGGAGGCGGGGGTCGATGGAGGATTCACACTCAGAGGTGGAAGGAGACGTGGAGGGGAGGAGGGATTATCTATGGAGACATTATATTCTTATATTCAAACCAAACTACCTCCACTTCCTTCAACCATGCAAACACTCAATTTACAGACGTTGAGCAGCTGATTTATTTGTGATGAGGGCGTTACAGCTGCTCCTACGCTGAGGACAAGCTTCACATATGAGATTTGAACATGAAGGAATACCCAGCATATGTCAGATGTGTGTACAAAATGACAGGAGATCTATTCTGCTGATCCATCTTTAAATACAGACAGTACATCTAATGTTACGATGTTGGATACTAAACCGTCTGCAGAGCGTTTTTAAAAGATGCAACAAAAAAAAAAGGTGGCACATTGGGAGGGCAGGCCTTAAAGAGACAGTAACTGAAATGGATCGTTTCAGGCAGAGGCTGAAATGAAGGGTTTTAGTATCAGATCAATAAGGAGCTGCACATCGAGAGGGGTGACATCATTAATGGTGAAAGTGAGAATAATAGATCTCTTTAAATGCTAAGAGAGAGATTTAGAGACTAAAGAAAAATTACAGAACTATTTTTGTTGCCATGGTATTGAAACATGTGTCGATATCATTTGATTTTTACTAGCATCGTAGTTTAAAATTCTGGTAACCATGGCAACCCTAAAAAAACATAACTCTGTCTCTCTTTTAATCCCTTTTCTTTTTATTTCTCAGGTCTTAAGTTTCTCTGAGTTGGGGAAATGATTCCATATTAAACTGAGACTTTTCCTAATCCTTCTTTCCTTCCCTTCATCCCTTTCCTTTGTTCCTGTGTACCTTGATCCGGAGAGGCCTGAGACTTTGTGTTTCTAATTAAACTGACAGTCACCCCCCCCCCCCCCCCCCCCCTCCCCCCCTCCCCCCCCCCCGTCTCTGTTAATGTGTATATTCTATGTTCTCCACATCTTTAAGATAACACAGTTAACAGGAGCAGATTAGCACGGCTCAAGTCGGGGATGTTTAATTTCACAGCGTCCGCGGTATTCCTAACCCCAGGAGTGCAGTATGAGCCGTCCCTAATCCTCCCTCTACACCGCCACCACCGCCGCCGCCGCGTCCGTCCAGCTGCGTTACACCCGGCACACAGCCTGCGTGTCACGGCAGCAGAATTAAGACAGAACATGTAAGTCGCTGAACTCAGAGTGTTCTCAGGTCGCCCAAAACTCAACACGCAACGCTAAAAAATAATCCTCCCGCCCACGGTTTCCAGCGAGCTAATGCTTGTGATAATGACGCACGCTAAGACTCTTCACAGCACGAGTGAACGCTAATTAATGTGTTCATCACTGAGCATGAAAAAAACACTCCTATAGCTCAGGGATTCATGCAGAATCATTCTGTGACATAATCAAAAGAGCAAAACAGATTCATGGTCACTCATCTTACTCAGAGACCATAATCACGTCTTTTCGACGACGGGGTAACGAGGTCGTTCAAAACAACTTGACGCCATCTTTTCTCTGATGACACACTGAACTCCTGAACATGTCCAAACAGGAACCAGAGGAGCACCATGTGTACACAGTCCAGCAGCAGGTGGCAGTATGCACATAGTCTGTAAAAAAAGAAGTAACCATGGCAACCACTCGCTGACTGACTCCCATCCTGCTAACTGTGCGGATGTTTTTGTTGTTTCTGAGGACGACGACCTTCTTCCTGCTTCAACATGCACCGATCAGCTCAAAGGATGAAACCGGCCCGCACCGATAAAAACTGTTTTTTTTGTCACAAAGCGGTCCACTTCCTTGTTTGAGCTCGATTGCGTCTCTCACGGACCGTACTCGAGTACACATGAAACGTGCCTCTTCAAGTGGACTTTGGCCGCTGTACCTGAGTCCAGTACGCTTTGTGTTCACACTGATAAAAAGAACCAGACTCTGGGGTCAAGTGCACTGGGATCCGGGCCCCGGTGCCTCGTGTGAAACCGCTCTAAATGCAATGACAAGACGGTGGCTAAAGGTAGTTTCATTAGTAAACAAAGCAATGAATCAGGTGAACCAGTAACAACAAATTAAAGTGACTA
>NC_089198.1:3925791-3957415 GCF_963930695.1 Labrus bergylta | reverse complement strand
CAGCCGACACTTACAACTTCAGGATCTGAATCAACAACGGAAAAGACTTTATATTTCACTTTTTAGTCACCCGGTCACTGGACTCTTTCTGCTGTCCGTCTGTGTGGTGTCTGCAGGAGGGGTGTCCTGACTGCAGGCTCATCAGCAGGATCAGCAGGTCCTGGTCCTGGTCCTGGTGGTCTACAAAGACCTGCTGGTTTCCCCTCACTCACTCTCAGCCTGACCCACGTTTGCACATTTATTTCTATAAGTTATTTATGTTTTAGTGAACTCTTCAACACCACACACACATCCACACGTTCACACCCGACCTCATGACTCTTCTTATTGATTACTTTAACTCGCTTTTTCTTTGAGAGGTTCATGTTGATGTTTCTGTCTGGATCTGACGGCAGCAGAAAGAAACAAAGAAAATAAAACTAACTCACAACAAAACCAAAAGAAAAAAGACAGAAAGAAGGAGAGAGAGAAAGAAAGCTTTTGCAGAGTTATCATGTTCACCAGTAGGGGGTGCCGAACCTGTTTGGAGCTGCAGCGTGTGTGTGTGTGTGTGTGTGTGTGTGTGTGTGTGTGTGTGTGTGTGTGTGTGTCTGTGTGTGTGTGTGTGTGTGTGTGTGTGTGTGTGTGTGTGTGTGTGTGTGTGTGTGTCTGTGTGTCTGTGTGTGTGTGTGTGTGTGCGTGTGTGCGTGTGTGTGTGTGTGTTTGTGTCTGTGTGTCTGTGTGTCTGTGTGTCTGTGTGTGTGTGTGTGTGTGTGTGTGTGTGTGTGTGTGTGTGTGTGTGTGTGTGCGTGCGTGCGTGTTTGTGTCTGTGTGTGTGTGTGTGTGTGTGTGTGTGTGTGTGTGTGTGTGTGTGTGTGTGTGTGTGTGTGTGTGTGTGTGTGTGTGTGCGCACACTGGACAGCTCCCGGTGCTGAAAGCTCAGCAGTCACAGCCACCCTGATGTCACAGAAACGTCATGTTTCATTGTTCAAACTTCTACAGGAACATCAGCGACACAGAGCAACAAAAACAGCCCGAGTACACCAAAAATAAACAACTGTTTGTACAACAACAAGTCCTCACACCAAGTCGACAACAACAAAACCACCGCTGCCAACTTTTTACTCTCATTGAAAAACTCTGAAAAAGCAACAGCAGCAGCTCGGCTGTAAACAAACGTTGGACTCAGACATCAGTCAGCAAAGTGCAGAACAAATCAACAAGTCGGGAAGTTAGTCGAGGAAAAATCTGAAAACAAGCTTAGAAGGTAAGGAGGAGGGAGGGAGACATAAGGAATAGGAGAACATTTGGTTGAGGCTGAGGAAGCAGGAGAAAGGGGATGAAAGTGGGAGGGAACGAGGGGTTTGGAGGAATGTGAAAAATGTGATGAGGAGAGGAGGTGGAGAAGGTTTAGGGAGGATGGTGAATAAGAGAAGAAACGGGAGGAAGATTGAGAAGATGAGCTAAAGTAGAAGAAGAGGAAAGCAGAGGGATTAGAGGGGAGGGGGGGGGACAAAAAAAGCTGCACATGAAGATGAGAAGAGGAAGCAGAGAAATAGATTAGCAGGGGGAGAGGAGGCTAAAAGAGCAGCAACACGGGCGATTGAAGTGCAAGAGGACTGAGGAGAATAGGAGGGGTAAAGGAGGATTAGGGATAAAAGGAGGAAGTAGGACAGAAGGAGGGACGAGGGAGGATTCGATTTTCAAGTATAAATAAGTTAAAAAAAAAAGAAGATAAAGAGGAACAAGATTAGGGTGGTAGAGGACAGGAGGAGGAAGGAGACCGGAAGGCAAGGATGCACAAAGGAAGGAGGAAGGAGAAGGGGTCAAGAAAGGATAAGAAGCAGAAGAGGGGGGATGATGATTGAGAGAGCGAGGAAGAGGAGCCAGGGAGAAGGTGTAAGGAATCAACAATTAGCAGCATGAGGAGGACGGGGTAAATAAAGGAGAGGAAGAGAAGGAGATGGGAGGAGTTTAAGGAGTATATGTGGAATGAGGAGAGGAGAAAGGGAAGGGGGGAGAGGAGGATTAGGGGGAGGAGAGGAGAGGAGGAGAGGAGGAGAGGAGAGGAGAGGAGGAGAGGAGGAGGAGAGGAGAGGAGAGGAGGAGGAGAGGAGGAGAGGAGGAGGAGAGGAGGAGAGGAGAGGAGGAGAGGAGGAGAGGAGGAGGATGCAACGATGGATGGAGGAATAAATGAGGCGTGAGGTCAGAGGAGGAGAGGAGGAGAGGAGGAGAGGAGGAGGAGAGGAGAGGAGGAGAGGAGGAGAGGAGAGGAGAGGAGGAGAGGAGGAGGAGAGGAGAGGAGAGGAGGAGGAGAGGAGGAGAGGAGGAGGAGAGGAGGAGAGGAGAGGAGGAGGAGAGGAGGAGAGGAGGAGAGGAGGAGGAGAGGAGAGGAGGAGAGGAGGAGGAGAGGAGGAAAGGAGGAGGTGGAGGAGAGGAAGTGGGGAAGGAAGGGAGATTAGGAAACGAGCGGGGTGCACGATAACTGAAGGGGAGGGGAGAGGATTAAGGGGACACACAAGGAAGGATGGAAGGAGGAATAGGTAAATGGAGAAGGGAGGACAGATTAGGAGAAGGGCGTGAGATCTACCTGGTTGGTGGACAGCTGTGCATTCTGGGACATGAGCATCTGGACCAGGATGTGGAGCCCCGAGGTGAGCAGCCCCGCCAGTATGGCCCACGTGAGCGGCAGGGGCAGCATGCTGTAGGTGGCGAACAGCGTGAACAGCACGTACCCCACGCCGTCCCCCAGCAGCCCGTAGCCCAGCCCGGCCGCCAGGATCTGCGTGGCCATGGCCACCCAGGTGACCACGCCGCTGTACTGCAGGTAGCTGTGCGACGTGGTGTCCTTCCGCACCACCACTAAGGCACAAATGACCACCTCGATGCCCGTGAAGAAGCCCAGGAGAGTCCCCTTGATGGGGTCCATGGGGGAGGACGCGAGGGTGAGGTGCAGCACCAGCAGGGTGAGCTTGGTGACCACGTCCAGGATGTTCATCACCACCACCGACTTGCGCCGCTGGCCCAGGAAGTAGCGCTGGTACAGGCGCTCCAGGTCGCGGGACTTGAAGGCGTTGCGCAGCGTGGGGAAGATGACGCCCCGGTACGTGTAGCCCCAGTTCAGGAAGAAGTCCGAGTTGCTGGGCGCGCAGTCGATCTGCAGGAAGCCCAGGTCGCTGCTGGCGCGCTCCGGGAACACCTTGGTCCCGCCGTTGTTGTGCCGGTCCCCCACCGACCCGGTCCGCCCCGCCGAGTGCTTCCGCGCGCCCTCGCTCGGGTCGTAGGGCTCGTCCGGCCCGATGCCCTTCACCCCCCCGCCTCCTCCTCCTCCTCCTCCTCCTCCTCCTCCTCCTCCTCCGCCCTGCTCGTGGATGAACCTCTGCTCGGTGATGTGCCGCACCGCGTTCTGCCACAGCAGCCGTTTGGGTCGCGCACTGCCGCTGCTGCCGCTGCTGTTGCTGTTGTTGCTGCCGCTCGGCGTCTTGTTGATGGTGTACAGCTCCTCACTCGCGCTGGAGCAGCGGACCTCGGACAGCTCCATCACTGCTGTGTATCTTGTTGTTGCTGTTATTGTCTTATCGGTTAGTGTCGGTTGATGTCACCCCCTCCTTCTCCTCCGCGGTGTGTGAGTTAGCTCAGCGGTTTTGGGGAGACGACGTCCAGTGGTTGCGCATCGAACCGGGCTGCTGCTGCGGCGAGCGCGGCGCGGGGTAAAGCGCGGTTGGAGGTCATTGTTATTCCACACAGGAGGAAACAGCACATAAATCCGACACGGTTTTTAGAAAAGCATGTCCCACGTTATCCACTTACCATCAGCGCCATCATCATCACCACCACCGCGCACCGCGTCTCCGTGCTGGAGGCTCAAAAATCAACCGTGCGCCGACCGTCCGCACCATCAGGGTGCCGCGGCGTCACGGAGAGCCCGGGATCCGCGAGGAAACAAAGATGATGATGTGTGTGAAGCCGAGTCAGACACGTCAGAAAGAGGGGCTTCAAAATCCCCAAATGTTGCGCTGGCACAGCTGGTTCCGGTTACTTTGTCATTCTTGCGGATCAAAGAAAAGAATGCAGACTTTATTCCGGACCCTCGTAAAACGTGCCATTAAAGGATATATCCCATAAGGTCAGAGAAGACCCCACCCCCCACAAAAAGCCTTGATAGTATCCGTTTGGTCCAGATCCACGAGAGAGTCTCACTCATCAACTTGTTGTTGCTCAAACGGCTCGAGAGTGTCAGTCCTCCTCCTCGAGCCTCTCCATCCACACACACGAGGGGCTCGCGCTTGAATGCAACACCTGGCTGACTGAGAGAGAGAGAGAGAGAGAGAGAGGGGGGGGGGGGGGGGGGGGGTGGGGGCAGTGCAAAGACACACAATCCTCCGTCACAATCCTCCTCCTCCTCCGGTGAGCCGTCTCTCTTTCCCCCCTTCTTCTTCTTCTTCTTCTTCTTCTTCTTCTTCTTCTTCTTCTTCTCCTCCTTCTTCTTCTTCTTCTTCTTCTCCTCCTTCTTCTTCTTCTTCTTCTTCTTCTTCTCCTCCTTCTTCTTCTTCTTCTTCTTCTTCTCCTCCTCAGTGTTTAAAGGGCGTGCAGCAGCAGCAGCCGCGTGGAGGAGATGTGCAGAGAGGGAGTCAGCTGGGCTCCGGTTTGACGTCACAGTCACCTCTGTGTGTCTGTGTGTGTGTGTGTGTGTGTCTGTGTGTGTGTGTGTGTGTGTGTGTGTGTGTGTGTGTGTGTGTGTGTGTGTGTGTGTGTCTGTGTGTGTGTGTGTGTGTGTGTGTGTGTGTCTGTGTGTGTGTGTGTGTGTGTCTGTGTGTCTGTGTGTGTGTGTGTGTGTGTGTGTCTGTGTGTGTGTGTGTGTGTGTGTGTGTGTGTGTGTGTGTGTGTCTGTGTGTGTCTGTGTGTGTGTGTGTGTGTGTGTGTGTGTGTCTGTGTGTCTGTGTGTGTCTGTGTGTGTGTGTGTGTGTGTGTGTGTGTGTGTGTCTGTGTGTGTCTGTGTGTCTGTGTGTGTGTGTGTGTCTGTGTGTGTGTGTGTGTGTGTGTGTGTGTGTCTGTGTGTGTCTGTGTGTGTGTCTGTGTGTGTGTCTGTGTGTGTGTCTGTGTGTCTGTGTGTCTGTGTCTGTGTGTGTGTGTGTGTGTCTGTGTGTGTGTGTGTGTGTGTCTGTGTGTCTGTGTGTGTGTGTGTCTGTGTGTCTGTGTGTGTGTGTGTGTGTGTGTGTGTGTGTGTGTGTGTGTCTGTGTGTGTGTGTGTGTGTGTGTCTCTGTGTCTGTGTGTGTGTGTGTGTGTGTCTGTGTGTGTGTGTGTCTGTGTGTCTGTGTGTGTGTGTGTGTGTGTGTGTGTGTGTGTGTCTGTGTCTGTGTCTGTGTGTGTGTGTGTGTGTCTGTGTGTGTGTGTGTGTCTGTGTGTCTGTGTGTCTGTGTCTGTGTGTGTGTGTGTGTGTGTCTGTGTGTGTGTGTGTGTGTGTGTGTGTGTGTGTGTCTGTGTGTGTGTGTGTGTCTGTGTGTGTGTGTGTGTGTGTGTGTGTGTGTGTGTGACTGTCTGTGTGTGAGTGTGTGTGTGTGTGTGTGTGTCTGTGTGTGTGTGTGTGTGTGTGTGTGTGTGTGTGTGTGTCTCTGTGTGTGTCTGTGTCTCTGTGTGTGTGAGTGTGTGTGTGTGTCTGTGTGTGTGTGTGTGTGTGTGTGTGTCTGTGTCTCTGTGTGTGTGTGTGTGTGTGTGTGTGTGTGTGTGTGTGTTCTGTGTGTGTGTCTGTGTGTGTGTCTGTGTGTGTGTGTGTGTCTGTGTGTGTGTGTGTGTGTGTGTGTCTCTGTGTGTGTCTGTGTGTGTGTGTGTGTGTCTGTGTGTGTGTGTGTGTCTGTGTGTGTGTGTGTGTGTCTGTGTGTGTGTGTGTGTGTGTGTGTGTCTGTGTGTGTGTGTGTGTGTGTGTGTCTGTGTGTGTGTGTGTGTGTGTGTGTGTGTGTCTGTGTGTGTGTGTGTCTGTGTGTGTGTGTGTGTGTGTGTGTGTGTGTGTGTGTCTGTGTGTGTGTGTGTGTGTGTGTGTGTGTGTGTGTGTGTGTGTGTGTGTTTTGCCCCTGTTTCTTCTATATCCTCATTTTCTCCATCAGTTCTTTGCTTTCTGATGAACAGTGGGATTTGTAGTTTTTTGTTTATACCAAGCTGCAAGTGTGCTTCAGATTTTGTGGCAACACTTTAGACAAAAGTGAAGCCTAAAAGTCATACCGTCTCTAACTACCTCGGGGTCGTCTGCTCTCACCTCTCTGGGGTCAAGAGCACCTCTCTGGGGTCATCTTAGGACCGCTGGGGCTCAGGTGGTAGAGTCGCCGTCTCTCCACTGGAAGAAGAGGTCGGGGGTTCGATCCCCAGCTCCACATGCAGCCACATGTCCGATGTGTCCTTTGGCATGAGTTACTTCTGATGATCACTTCACACGGCAGCTTCTACCATCAGTGTGTGAATGTGTGAGGTGTGTGTATGTAGAATCTGAAGGGGACTATTATCTTTTGAGGCAGGGCAATGTTGATCAGACGCTAAATGCTCATCAGACTAAAACCAGTAAGTGAACAATTGATTTTGATGCCTGCGTAAGTTTTGCCGTGTGCAATCTTTTCTATTGTATATATTTGGTTGTGTTTTCTACATTTGGCTGTGTACCATTTAAAGTACAATATACAGTTTTGTAGTCTGTATTTGTTTGTGGTTTCTTGATTTGGTTCTGTTGTCTTGATTTGGTTCTGTTGTCTTGTTGTCTTGATTTGGTTCTGTTGTCTTGATTTGGTTCTGTTGTCTTGTTGTCTTGATTTGGTTGTGTTGTCTTTGTTTGGTTGTGATGTCTTGATTTGGTTGTGTTATCTTTGTTTGGTTGTGTTGTCTTGATTTGGTTGTGTTATCTTTGTTTGGTTGTGTTGTCTTGATTTGGTTATGTTGTCTTGATTTGGTTCTGTTGTCTTGATTTGGTTCTGTTGTCTTGTTGTCTTGATTTGGTTCTGTTGTCTTGATTTGGTTCTGTTGTCTTGTTGTCTTGATTTGGTTCTGTTGTCTTGATTTGGTTCTGTTGTCTTGATTTATGGTGTCTTGATTTGGTTGTGGTGTCTTGATTTGGTTGTGTTATCTTTGTTTGGTTGTGATGTCTTGATTTGGTTCTGTTGTCTTGATTTGGTTCTGTTGTCTTGTTGTCTTGATTTGGTTCTGTTGTCTTGTTGTCTTGATTTGGTTCTGTTGTCTTGATTTGGTTCTGTTGTCTTGATTTATGGTGTCTTGATTTGGTTGTGGTGTCTTGATTTGGTTCTGTTGTCTTGATTTATGGTGTCTTGATTTGGTTGTGTTGTCTTGATTTGGTTCTGTTGTCTTGATTTGGTTGTGTTGTCTTGGTGTCTTGATTTGGTTGTGATGTCTTGATTTGGTTATGTTGTCTTGTTGTCTTGATTTGGTTCTGTTGTCTTGATTTGGTTGTGTTGTCTTGGTGTCTTGATTTGGTTGTGTTGTCTTGATTTGGTTCTGTTGTCTTGATTTGGTTCTGTTGTCTTGGTGTCTTGATTTGGTTGTGATGTCTTGATTTGGTTATGTTGTCCTGATTTGGTTGTGTTATCTTTGTTGATGGTTCTTTTCTGCAGCAATTGTTTTCTTAAAGCTCCTGTGAGATAAGAGGTCAAACTTTGTCCCCAGGGGATGCTTAGTGTGACACAAAGGTTTTTAGTTGCAAGGTGTTAAGCTCTCAGGTTCACAGTCATATTTTGTCTAAAAGTGGAAATCATCCTTTGTAATTAGCGTTTAAAATCAAATGTCATTATATATAATGAGGTAAAATAAGTGTATAAAGAAGTTTCTTATAAACATGTTTGCATGATTGTTATCCTAATTCACCTCACACACATTTAAGCCATCATAAGAATTGTTTTGTATCCGAGCTGCCTGATAAATCATTCAACAAAAATAGCTGTCGTAGCTTTTTTTAACACTTTATCATACTTAGGGTATTATAAAAACTATCCCTTCATCCAGTGTATCCCCTGAAGTAACTAGGGTTCTTTTTAAAAGCAGGAGATATGTTGACTACACACCATCTTTATATGACTGAAATACATAAAGAAAAAACTACAAGTATATTTAATTTCTAAGAACTCAAGGTTAAATATATCAATACTGTTTTTTTAGTTCATTAATAATTCACAACTGATGTCAAGACAATGCTTTAATTTTTTTATAATGAAATAGAAACAATGTCATAGGTGACAATATAACTTTTATGTTGAGATAATAGTCTAAAGAAGATAAAAAAAATACATATTTTAATGTTTGGTGTACTTACTTAAAAAATGACAGACTTTGATATACATACCTTTTACATTTTTGTTTCAATTTTCAATTTCCGCCTAAACTACATGTGTGTTTAAGTGTGAAAAATTCAAAAACTGAAAATGGTATTGATAAAAACTTTGCTTAATTGTAACTAATAACTATCTGTGAACATCCTGTCCAAATTTGGTGACATTCTGATTCTGATTCCCAGAGATACATGTGATAAGGCTAGAGCTGTCCCTTTTGGAGAAGCCCTAATTTAACCTATTTTTGTTTTTTGGTAAGATGCATAAAACATCCAAAAAAAGTTATTTTGCAGTAAAATATTTTTATACAACAATCCGTTTCATAAACTAGACATGTTCAGGTTATGAAAAAATATGGTCGTGCTTTATTCTACCTCGGGTAGGGGTATCTCAACTTTTAGGGGTCCAAGTTCCTCTACTATCAGTGTTAAGTTTGAAACAGATGTTGTTGGGTGACCACCTGTCGTAGTGTCGGTGCCACCTGAGACCGATGTAAACAGATTGGAGGAAAGGGAGAGTGCCTCATCCCTTATTAGCTCAGCAGGAGCATTTTCCATAGGCCTATCACCGTCATCATCAACATTATCAATATCATCATCATCCTCACAGTTTCCACTTCCATCACCAGCTGTGTCTTCATTGATCTCATTCTCAACCTCACCATCCTCATCAGCACTGTTGCTTTCCTTCACGGAGTTAGCTGGGTGCTCCTGGCTAACATTTGCTTGGCTAGTAGCGTTTACGTTATTGGAGTTAGCAACAGGAGGAGACTTGCTGGGTTGAGTTGTCAGTGAGAAAAAAGTTTGTGAGCGGGACACATGAGGCCACAAGAGTCTTCCTTTACTCTTGCTCCTTACGCTTTAGTGCGCCCGATCGTATTCTCTTCACACTTGGAGTTATTGGAGCCTGAAGCGTGGACGTGTGTGGATGAGATTTCTGAGGGAACAAGTTTGGATTCCTTTGACCAATATGTGGCGCTGAAGCAGCCGAGGTTATCAACAATTCTTCTCTTTGACACGTCTGTTTGTTTGTTTGATTGAAGTTATATTTTTTGGCCTTTTTGTCTTTATAAGATCAGACAGCAGGAGAGAAACAGAAGTGTTGGGAGGAGAGGGTGGAGGACGACACGCAGGAGAGGGTCAGGAGGTCGAGGTCAGATTGGAACCAATGGCCGCAGCTTCTCTTCAGAAAGTGCTATAAAGTGATGACGACAGTTTGTCTGACCTGTGTTGTAAATGTTTTATCAAAGCAATAACTGATTAGCTTATCAAAGTGAACTATCCTCTCTTTCTTTGAATCTAATAAACGTTTCTCTGAAATCATGTGACAACAAAAGATGCTTCCTCAGATATAAACCCATGGATAAGAAGATGAACACCAGGAATGTCAAATAACAAACATTTATACTTTAAATGAACTCCGATCAGAACTTCACATATTCACTGTCTGAAACAAAAGCACAGCGTCCTCTTCTCTGTCACCAGCATGTGTGTTTAAGTGTGAAAAATTCAAAAACTGAAAATGGTATTGATAAAAACTTTGCATAATTGTAACTAATAACTATCTGTGAACATCCTGTCCAAATTTGGTGACATTCTGATTCTGATTCCCAGAGATACATGTGATAAGGCTAGAGCTGTCCCTTTTGGAGAAGCCCTAATTTGACCTATTTTTGTTTTTTGGTAAGATGCATAAAACATCCAAAAAAAGTTATTTTGCAGTAAAATATTTTTATACAACCATCCGTTTCATAAACTAGACATGTTCAGGTTATGAAAAAATATGGTCGTGCTTTATTCTACCTCGGGTAGGGGTATCTTGAAAACGAAAGCCTTTTTGGGGGGTTTGTTCCTCTACTATTAGAATAATGGATTCATCACAGAATTTTAAGACAAACTTGTTAGGCTGACTGCTTCTGCACTCATTAGTGTACATTGTGAATAAGAGAGGAGAACTCACTTGTTGTGACCTGTTAGTCAAGTCAAGTCTGGACGGACAGTGTCAAACCTAGAGCATGAGCCTCCAGGTCTTCAAGGTGCTTACTAATGGAAGGAGACACACAGATTACAGTGTCCTCAGTACTGCGCTCCACCCTGTGCGCAAACCGGAGAGGGTCAAGACGAGAAGATTTCACTGAATGATCTTATTTACAATTTACTCTCTGAAAAAAACGTCATGACCATACATGTTAAAGTAACAGAAATAGAGCAATATACATGATACATAACTGACACTGATAAACAATTTACCCCTAAATGGTTCTTCTAGTTAAGTCTTTTTTGGGATCACTGTGGTGGCGAATTGTCAAAAACAAAGAACTTAAGCGACGTCTGCTGTGTCATCGTTAACTAAAACTAAATGATACTGTAGTGAAAAAAAGACTAAAACAATCTGTCCTGAAGTTAAACTTTAACTGAGGAGCAAGCAGCAACCTCCAGTGTTGAAACATGAAGCTGATGAAGAAGTGCAAAATCCTGCAGTTCATCAAGTGTCCACTAGAGGCTGGCTGCAGAAGCACAGGAAGTCACAATGTCTTTGACTGACTGGTCGCAGCGGCCCCTCTCTCTCCCGATAGAGCGGTGTTTTCTTCTTTTTTTAACTTTTCTTTTGACTTTTCTCCGTGTTTTACTCTGGAAAAATACAATTACAGCCGTCGGTTTTTACTGGACTTAAACAGTAACAGCCTTTCTGTGAAGTTATTACCCGAATCACTGAGACAACAGCTTCAAACTTTGGGACTGCTTCGCGAGCCGGTTTACCCCCCGGAGAGGAGATGTAAACGTAAACAGTGCGAGCGGAAACAAAAGCGAGGTAAACGTGGAGGCATAAGCGCGAGACTGGCTAAAATACCACACAGGTCCGCTCTTCCAACTCTTCTACTGGCAAATGTAAGATCTCTGGACAATAAAATGGACCATATAGAGCTACTGAGAGCTGCGCACCGCGACGTGAGGGATGGCTGTGCGTACACTTTCACAGAGACATGGCTGAACGAACGCATCCCAGACTCCGCCGTTCAGCTTGAACAATTCACATGCTACCGTTCGGACAGAATCCTTATCAAAGGTTTATGATCGTAAAGTGCCGTCCTTTCTATCAACCGAGAGAGATAACAGCGACCTTGCTGGTCGCTGTGCATATTCCCCCCACCACCAACAACGCTGATAGAATCGACGCACTTTGGAACTTTACAACGCCATCAGTGAGCAACAGACAGCCCACCCAGACGGATTTTTCATCATCGCTGGGGATTTTTAACCATGCGCGGGCTACTGAGGGCCAGGAACACCGCCTTCAGAGCTGGGGAAGCAGTCTGCCTGAGAACAGCGAGGGCCAACCTGTCCCGTGGCATCAGGGAAGCCAAACGCAGCTACACAAGCCACAGACCTGTGACAGCAACACCTCTCTGCTGAACGACCTCAACAGCTTCTTTGCCAGGTTTGAAACACACAACAGCACGCCCCCACAGAAGACCACCCCCCCTCCCCAACGACCAGACCCTGTGCTGACTGCAGCCAGCGTGAAGAGAACCTTCTCCAAGATCAACACCCGCAAGGCTGCAGGTCCAGACAGCATTCCTGGCCGTGTGCTGAAGGACTGTGCAGAGGAGCTCAAAGATGTCTTCACAGACATTTTCAACGCTTCTGTGAGTCAGGCTGTTGTTCCGTCGTGCTTCAAAGCCACCACCATCATACCCGTTCCAAAGAAGCCCTCACCATCCACTTTCAATGACTATCGACCCGTTGCACTGACCCCCATCGTCATGAAGTGCTTTGAAAGGTTAGTCATGGTCCACATCAAATCCACCCTCCCCGCCACCCTGGACCCCTACCAGTTTGCATACCGAGGTAACAGATCCACCGAGGATGCCATCTGTTCTGCTCTTCACCCAGCCCTCACCCACCTGGACACCAAAAACTCATACGTCAGAATGCTGTTCATAGACTTCAGTTCAGTATTCAACACCATCATCCCTCAGCAGCTGATCGGCAAATTGGACCAGCTGGGGCTCAGCACTTCCCTGTGCAACTGGCTGCTGGACTTCCTCCATCCTTCAGCAGCAACCACATTGTGAAGTTCGCGGACGACACAACAGTGGTTGGTCTCATCTCCAACAACGATGAGACGCACTACTGGATGGAGGTCAGCCAACTGGCCACGTGGTGCAGAGACAACAACCTCTTCCTGAATGTCGACAAGACCAAGGAGATTGTTGTCGACTTCCGGAGAGTCCCCACTCCTAAACCCCCACTGACCATCGACGGTGCTGCTGTGGAGAGAGTGAGCAGCACCAAGTTCCTGGGGGTTCACATCAGTGAGGATCTCTCCTGGACAGCCAACACCACATCACTGGCCAAGAAGTCCCAGCAGCGCCTCTACTTCCTCCGCAAGCTGAAGAGAGCACGAGCCCCCCCATCCATCATGTGCTCCTTCTACAGAGGCACCATCGAGAGCATCCTGACCAGCTGCATCACTGTGTGGCTTGGGAGCTGCACTGCTGCCAACCGCAAGACCCTGCAGCACAGTGAAGGCTGCTGAACGGATTCTCGGTGTCCCACTCCCCTCTCTTCTGGACCTCTACGGTACCCGCCTCACCCACAAAGCAACCAGCATTGTGCGTGACCCCACCCACCCCTCACAGCCTCTTCAGCCTCCTGCCATCGGGGAGACGGTACCGCAGCCTGCGGGCCGGCTCCACCAGACTGGGAAACAGCTTCTTCCACCAAGCTGTCAAGAAGCTTAACTCTCTCCCCTCTCGTCCTTCCCTCCCCTCTGCCCCCACGAACACTGGACGTTGAAACCCCCTCCCGTTTGCCACCAAGAACTCTGGACTAAAAACTCTGAAGCTAACTATTCAAAAGTACACTCAGTTTACTGCACATTGCACATACTGCAAAGTTTACTTTTTCTTTAAATTTTATTTTATTTATTTTATTTACCATTTTGTACCTTTTGCACAATTTAGAATTTATTACTGTAAATATTATTTATCTTATTTTTACCTCATTTTATTTTATCTTATTTTACCTTATTTTGGTCGTATTGCACTGCGGGACGGAGACAAACGCAATTTTGATTCCACTGTATGTCTTGCATATTTTGAAATTGACAATAAAGTTGACTTTGACTTTGACATACACACCCATTCTAAAAAGCCTGTTTTTACAGCAGAGATTAACATGTTTACAGCCTGGTTCAAAAAAACCAAATAGGTGTGATTAGTTATTGTCATCACTGGCACACATTGTAAGAGGGGTGAATTTTTTTGTAACGCTTCTGTTTTGATTTTTATCAAGACAGCATTTCCAGCATGGAGACCGCCATCGATCAGGTTTAAGGGGATTCCTCATTGGCTCCACTTTAAGACTCTTCTGTCCAACTCGAACACAGTCTATGGTCAGATATGTTATCTGTTAAAATCATGTCAAATCAGGCTCGGGCACGCTATGAAACAATCGTGTCTTATTGTGAAACGACCTTAAAAACAGCTAATTGTATGTTGTGAAACTTCCTGTAATTCAAACAGTAGAAATACTTGAGTGAAGCCATTGTTATGATGATGATGATGAAGATGATGATGATGATGGTAGTAAGAATAGTAACAACGTGAAGTGTGAGCTTGTGTTTGTGTGTCTGGGAATGTGTTGTTTTATAACTGACTGCAATGAGCAACCAGGCATCAGCTGGTGTAAGTAAAATGTAAAATGAGTCATCTGTAGACTCATTGTCCCACACAGCTCTCTCTCTCTCTCTCTCTCTGTCTCTCTCTCTCTCTCTCTCTCTCTCTCTCTGTCTCTCTCTCTGTCTCTCTCTGTCTGTCTCTCTCTCTCTCTGTCTCTCTGTCTCTCTCTCTCTCTCTGTCTGTCTGTCTCTCTCTCTGTCTCTCTCTCTGTCTCTCTCTGTCTCTCTCTGTCTCTCTCTCTCTCTCTCTCTCTCTCTCTGTCTCTCTCTCTCTCTCTCTCTCTCTGTCTCTCTCTCTGTCTCTCTCTGTCTGTCTCTCTGTCTCTCTCTCTCTCTCTCTCTGTCTCTCTCTCTCTGTCTCTCTCTCTCTGTCTCTCTGTCTCTCTCTCTCTCTCTCTCTGTCTCTCTCTCTCTCTCTCTCTCTCTCTGTCTCTCTCTCTCTCTGTCTCTCTCTCTCTCTGTTTAAAAAAATGTCTTCCAAGTACTCAGAAGCATGCTGATTGAAGTCCTACATGTTGCTGAGCATGTGTACACAGAGACGTCTTTACACGGGTCACAGTTTTCAAACATGTTTGAACCTGAATGATGTTTTCCCCCGACTCTATCAGGTCGTCGTTTGTTCCTGAATCTAGTTAGACTCTCGTTTATTTTACAAAAGCGGCATTTTACAACCACGTTAATGAAGGTCACTGACTTCACACCCAAAAGTCTTCAAAAAGCCATCACTGTTAAAACCTCCCATCAGGTCTTGAAGGCTTTTCAAGACCCTGCTTTTTTCAAGACCCTGCTTTTTTGAAATGGTTAAGTTGTGTTTTTCATCACAGACTTCGGAGATCAGGCTGTAAAAACGATGCTTTACTCCATGTTAGTTAAATAAGTAACTTCCTGTTCTTCAGGTTTGTAGGTTACTGCTGCTAATCTTTTTTTATTTTTTATTTTTTTATTGGTGACAAAATGAAACAAAAATATATAGACATGACAACTAAAGCGAGAACAAACAAACAAAGACAAAAAAAAAAAGAATAACTCGGACAAAATAGATACAAAATAGCAAAACATAAGCAAAGATACAGAGCAAGATTACTGCTGCTAATATTTAAATCAACATTTATTCTGCTGTCACCTTCAAAGTAAGAGCGCCAATTTAACTAACTCAAAATGTTAATCATATTCTCTTTCCAGCACAACTCGATCATGATTCTAATCTGAGATCTGCGGACCCTCAGATGTTAATCACAAACAGAAAAACTTCAAATTAACAATGAAAACGGCGCTCCTCGGAGACGATTTTTTTACAATCATCCTTCACACTCGCCTCCCTCGCCAAGGGGGACTCTGTTAAAGTGAGAGAGAGATTCAGATTCATTCAGTGTCATAAAAAAGACGAAAATGTCGCAGAATAAATCAGCAGTGGCTCCTTCATCCCCCACCCCAACCGTGTGCGAGTATCTTGTCCACTTTCCCTTAGAAGCAGCGAGAGAAGTGGGGCCGAGGCCTGTTCGAGACTCGCATTAGATCGGGTTTAAATGATTCCCCCCTAAACCTGGAGGAGCTGCTGCGAGAGGTCCTTATGAGGAGAAGCAACCCCCCCCCCCCCACCTTGACTCACGATGGCTCCAGGCGAGAGGAAAGTTGCCTCATTGCTATTCAGTCTATTTTTAACCCTCCTCTGGTCTGCGTGTCTTCCTCTGAGCTTGTGTTCTGCTGATTCCCAGGAAAGGAGAATTACTGAAATCCTTCCCCAATCTCAACCCTCAGCTAGCGAACGCCGTCGATCCAACGCGCCCTTTATTTGTCCTTATAAGAGAGGCAGCAAAAAAAACTGATAGGGCGGATTGTTTAAAAATGGTTAAGCTGAGTCGGAGCTTCAGGAGGAGAATGAGGCTCCAGAAAGACGAGGTGCAAGCAGCGTGCAAAATGAGGCTGAACGCCAAAGATGAACAGAACACAGCTCACGCCTCTGTCTGCAGAATGCTACCTCACCGATTAATATGGTTTAAGACTTATACGTACATACTCGCATGGAAAACAGAATCAATCAGAGCTGCCTAACCTTTTACTTAAGGAGAACTTTGATGGTAAATTTGTACAAAATCTTGTTAGAAACGGGAAATCTTTCTTCATAATACATGTTAACTTTGCATACACAAGCGGGTTATTTTTACACACAGGACAGAAGTAGTTCATATTATAATTAAAACAACTGTCTGATGTAAAAAAAAGTCGATTTTATGTTAGCTTAATGAAGCTTTGATTTTAAATGGTCAACCAATTTACGTACAAAAACACAGATTTTTGACAAAAATCAAAACTTTCGGTGACCCTGCTTTCAGCCATGAGACTCCACAGTGTAGAGCACAGAGAACGTAACGGTCTAATGCAGACTATCTACGCACTGTGTACTGGTCACAGGATATAATCATCACTCCCCCCTCCTATTGGCTAGAAGTGAATTCTCCTGATAATATACTGCTGTGTTCTTACATCAGATCATTGGGACTCCTGGCAGGAGAAACGCCAGGTGAAGTCTGAGTGCAAACATCAGTAGGTTTTTCAGGTGTTTTTTGCAGGTGTGAAAGCTCTACAGGTCACAGGATAAATCTCTCCCCTGGATCTCTCTAGAATAACTCACGTCTCAGTGAGGCGGCATAATAAAATGCAATTTCATCTTTCTTGCAGTATGAGCAAACACATCACAAAAGTCTGAATTTATCCCAATGAATAAGAAAATGCTTTTTTACTCAGCATGAAGATTGTTAAACCTCTGGATGAAGGCCTGGATAAATAATGTTCAGGATTTCAATGCCATCAGGTAAAGCTTTGCAACAAAATAAATATCGTTATCACAATTTTGAATGATGTAATCGTACATTGTTTATTATTCTCACATCGTGCAGACTTTCATCCATGCAGTCATGATATGTGTGTGTAAATCACATGTCAGATGTATCCATCAAGAGTGGAGCTCTTCATTTCCTTTCCCATAGTCGCATTAGAGGCAGCATATATTATCTTCAGTGCATCCGTCTGCATTGCCCCTCAGGCCGTCAAAATGTCCCAGAAATTAAGCCGTTTGCCATTTTACCAGGACCTGCTCATTCCAGGGTGTCAGACCCCTGACAGCTCTGCAGGGTCGCACCATGACAGCTCATCAATTCCACAGAGCCGTAATTTGAGGGTTCAATGACGAGGTGACAGAAAATGAGGGACGTCTCTCTCTCTCTCCGTTCACATGCACGGAGCTTTACGACGGCGAGCGCTCAGCAAGGACGAATATGTTTATTACTCCCGAGCCATCACCTGACTGTGTTAGGACTGCAGGGGCTCTGCACGGGACGAGTGAAGACAGGCCCTACCCTGAATAATGAAGGGAGACATGGGGAAGGTTTTCATGCTCTGCAGGAGCTTTTACTCTCATTGCATGTCCCCACTGGAGGTTACAACCTGCAGACAGTGGGATATAGTGTTGTCCACTCGGAGGGTTTCAACAACCTTCTTTTCTGCTGAGTTGTCTTTGAATCATGTTTGAGTGTGGAGCAGAAATCTTTCTCATTTCAAAGGAATATCCAAAAAATGTATTCTGATTTGCACTTGTCCTTCATTCCGCTGACAGGGATTGTTTAATATTTTTGATGTATGACTAGTAGGTGTATAAGCCACAGGAGATGCCTGTCAGCCTGGCCCCTAAAGGCCCTGACACACCAAGCAGACGGCTAAGAACTGGGTGAAAGCATGGATACTACAGCGGCATGCTCAAGGGGCTTTCCTGAACCTGAGAGGAGAGCTGGAGAGAAATGAAACCTCCCAACAGAACTTTGGACAATCTGAACTATCCCTTTAATTGAGACGGGATGATTTACTCTGCTTTGCGTCATCCATAACAACGGCTGAACCTTTTTAACTTAATTAAAAATGTGAATTAAATGTCTTATATCTTATATGTTAATTTTTATGATAAAAGATAGAGATAGATAGATAGATAGATAGATAGATAGGTAGATATTTTATTGATTTTTTATTTTTTTTGGTGTGCAGGTGTGTTTGATATCACCTGAAATAAATCCTTAAAGTGTTCTTAATAATATATTTGCAGCTGTCTGATTTGTGTTCAGAGCTTCCTCAGGGGGACTTTAACCCTTCACCCCTCCTGTACTCACATCTGAACCTCTCCCCGTCTCATTCCTCTCTTCACACTGCAGCCCGCTGTCTTCTCTGAAGGTCATTAACCTCTCGGTTTGTCAACCCGTGTTTCACACATCACCACTTACGTTTTTTCTTCTTGCCCCGATCGTTCCCGCCGCCTTACTTATTTGTGTTTGTTCAGACCGTGTTGTTTTTAGCGTAGCATGAGTAATGACCTTATTAATTTGTCAGGCAGGCTGGTTTCTGGTCCATTTCCCTCACACAAGGCGAGTCATCAGAGGAATCCTTTCATACAAATCTGACACTTAATGTTCGCCATGGTGGAAACGTGTATCAGTTGTTTATAACCGGGACAAATCACAGCTCCCACATTATTACACTGGCTGTCAGTCAAATATGGACTTCGTATTAAGATGCTGTATCATGCCTATAAACCCCTCTATTTCAGCCCTGCTCAGAACAGGCTGTTTCTGTGTCTGTACCTTTAAATATGTAAATGAGCTGTGTCTGACCACGCCCCCTCTCTGGAAGGGCTCGGGTGTACTCGGGCTTTCTCGCTCCATGCCCTATTGTTTACGGTGAGAAGGCAGACTCAGAGGGCAGAACAAACACCTAGCTGTGGGAGTGTCACCCACCTGGGGGAGGGGCTACTGCCCTTTGTGATGTCATGAAGGGAAAATCTCCAAACGGCTTGTTTGAGCACACATTTTCTGAAAAGTGGAGCAGGAAGAAGACGGAGAGGATGGACTTTTCTCATGATTGGGGGTTTGTAGACGGACTAGAGACACATGTTAGAGTTAGAGGAACATGAAGAAGTGGATTTTACAGTATGTGACGTGTTTTTAAATCCTCTTGGTCTTGGTCTTGGTCTTGACTCGGTCTCGACCCCTAAATGTCTTGGTCTTGGTCTTGGTCTTGACTCGGTCTTGACCCCTAAATGTCTTGGTCTTGGTCTTGGTCTTGACTTGGTCTCGACCCCTAAATGTCTTGGTCTTGTCTCTGTCTTGGAGCTCTCTGGTCTCGGGTATGTCTTGGTCTTGGTCTTGTCTAGGTCTCGATCCCTAAATGTCTTGGTCTTGGTCTTGGTCTTGGTCTTGGTCTTGACTCGGTCTCGATCCCTCCATATCTTGGTCTTGTCTCGTTCTTGGAGCTCTCTGGTCTTGGGTATGTCTTGGTCTTGGTCTTGGTCTTGGTCTTGGTCTTGGTCTTGGTCTTGACTCGGTCTCGATCCCTCCATGTCTTGGTCTTGTCTTGGTCTCAGAGCTCTCTGGTCTCTGGTATGTCTTGGTCCCAGTTAGTGTGGTCTCCACTACAACACTACCTCCTGATCTGAAACTTTGCCCGTGTTTAGTTTGGGCATCCAGCATTGTAACACTACATGTGAGTTTTAAAATGTGGATCAGCAGAATTCAGGTGGACTTTAATGATTCTGTGATTAAACCTCTCCGGCTCATTTGATGTGCTTCAGCTCCAATAAGAGCAAACTGGGATTGCCCTGTCCCTCTGAGGTCTGTTAATGCACGACTAAAGGAGAGTGTGGGTGGAAAAAAAAGGAGTGGAAAAGCTCGGTCACCCGTCTCTAGTTAAATAGAGGTTAATAATTACACAGATTAATGTTCTGGGCTCTGGACCCATCAGGGTTAAAAAAAACAAAAAACAGAGGCTCTGCAACAAACCTGACGTTGTTAAATCAAATAATCAAGAGTGGAGACTCAGTCGGGCACACAGAGTGTCTTTTTTCCCCTGTAGGATTATCGCTCATCATCACACGGTGGAAAGAAAAGCAGAAGAAGAAAAGAGGGTTTGTGTTGTTTTGTCATTGTTGACTGAATCTGGGTCAAACATGATCCCACAGTAAGACTCCTTCTCATTCTGCCGTGGTTTTAAAAGGAAAGTTGATTATAAAAAAATAAAAACCCTTCACAATAAAGAAGTGACTCGCTGATTGGAGCAGACAGAGACTCAACAGATTGATGCGGTGCATGGAAGCAGAATGTAATTCCTGTTTGTAATGCTGTTATCCTGCTCGCAGGACCTCTGAAACAACCTCAGAGAAAAAGTCTGCTGACGTAATCCAGCTGTGTCCAAACCGAACACGTCGGCACACAAGAGACGCTGCACGCATGAGAGACTTCTGTCAGTGTTAGTGTGAGTCTTTCCTTTCAAAGCGTGATGACTGAGATGAGGTTTGTTTGTTTGTTTGCGCTGCCGTTAAACTTCACTGCCAACTCAAAACTCAGAGAGTGTATTCGTCTAGTTTCTCAACACACTTGATTTAAAGTCTTAATATGTGATTTTTCACACTTAAATATAATATAAATCAAGTCTATCCTCTGAAAATAACTCTGTGAGTCATGACTGTCTACAATGGGTGTAACACCCGAGTCCCACTGTCTGTGATGTTTTCAGAGTTTTCAGAGTCCTATCTTCACTTTGTTTACATCGCCTGGACGGCCGGCTGACTCCTCCCCTCGTGTATAAAAGTTGTTTAATTGAGGGACTAGAGAAAAGAAGAATAACATACTGTACTCACTGCTTAACTGTGTTTCTAGATCACGCTCATTTCAGGTAAATTTACATGCAGTGTGAAGATACCAGCAGAATAAAGATCGCTAGCACTAGCATGCTAACACAACAATGCAGCGCGAGTGGTTTTGGTTTCATGCTGGTGCTCAAGGGCGACATCTGCTGGATCAAAAAATCGCATATAAAGCCTTTAAGGCTCAATCCCAAGTCCAGATAAAAATCTGAATTATAAGAAATTCGAATCACAACATAAGGCCTGCATCCTTTATAAGTATAGTTTTTCCAATGGAGCAAAATTTGCTAGACATCTGAATGTATCTGGCATCAGTGTGTTAGAAGACCAGGAGGTCTTTGTCCCGGCAGCAGAAGCCAGGCTCTCAAGTAGCCGGAGCTCCCCCGACCTTCAGCGACCTGACGACTACCACCACCTGACGACCCCTGACGACCAGCCACCACCATCGGACTGTGTCGTCCCCAACAACCACCGCCGTCCTGCTCTGACCTCCACCTCAGCGGCAAGGAAGTGTGGACAACAGGAAAGCGAGGAATACAAAGGAGAAATCCTTCCTGCAGCTTATCCCATATCCCCCTATCCCATTTTTCTTTTGTAAAATAACAAAGAGTCTTTAACCTCCTCTGTTGTAAAGCGTCTCGAGATTACACTTGTTATTAATTGTCGCTGCACAAATAAAGATTGATTGGCCAGGACATATTCTCCCCCTCCTCCACCTTTTCAAACAGCCCCCTGTGGTCTAAATGAAACATCTGTGCTGTGCTTTGGTCAAAATATAACATGAATCAAGCACCAGAGGAGGTTTGTGACCCTGTATAAACCAGCTCTCTCAGAACGCTCCGTTTTGGTGTGTGTGTCTCTTTAAATGTAATGACCCCCCCCTGAGTTTTCCCCGTAGACATCACTCCTCTGTAGAGAGAATAAAAATGGCGGACATGTGCAAAAGTTTTGTTCTAGGCTGGGGGTGGAGATATCAGGGGAGGGGAGGGGATTTTTTTACAATCAGAATCCCACTGTGACATCACAAGGAGAGCAAATTTGAAAGAGAGCATTTTCTCTGTGTTGTAAGACTTATGCAGACCACAAACAAAGGACTGGATGGGTTTACTTCACATGTTGTGGGTCAGTAGACACTCAGGTTACCCAAATATATGTTCAAAAACACTGAAGAAGAGGATTTTAAATATTATGTCTCCTTTAAGACTGAGGGGAGTGAAACATGGGTCATTGACTCTTCTTCCTTTAAACATCCAAGACGGACACCATGTTTGTAGTCTTTGTCCCTCACACATCAATCTTTCTTGATTCCTGTGAGAATCTTTCCTCACGTCTTACTTCAGCACGTCTTTACAGTCCCTCGCTGAGCTCTCCGTCCACTCGTACACACTCCCTCACGTGTGCACGGCCTTGAACACAATCACACATCCAAGTGTCACACTTGTTACACACCGGGCGACATGCTGATGGCGGGGTGGCTCATCAACGTCGACATGTGAAGTGCAGGTGAGCGTGCCAGGAATAGGAGGAGCAGTGCAGTGTGTGTGTGTGTGTGTGTGTGTGTGGGGATTCGACTCTCTCCCCCCCCCACTTCTGTTTCTGATCTGTCAGATAAACTGAGTTAAAACCTGCCCGACATCCAGAGAATCTGCTTCCTGTCATCACACAGAGGACGAACACGCAGAGCTGAGGTCAGAAGTCCTCACGTCAACAGCCTGAGCCTCTTCCTGCTTTAAGATTATAAAAATAAAAACTAATGTTGTTTACCAAAGCTTCACTGATGCTGCTCTTGAATATTTGGACGGCATATTCAGAGTTGTGCATTTTGAATAATTTAACCAGGTCAAATGTGTTTTTTTTAAGGCAAACATTGCAGAGACAGCAGCTGACATGATGATGTGAAATCACATCGTCATAAAGAGGCCGCTGCAGCAGACGACGAAGCAACACAAGCCGGCTCGAGTATGGGAGAGCCGGTGGGGCAGCTGTGGAAAAAGAGCTCAACAGTGAGGTTCTGGAAGTAAAAATCCTTTCATTTTGTCCACAGCAAATTTGATAATTAGCCATGATGTCATAATAACCATCCAAGGTAGACTGACCACGAGTGGGAAACGACCTGAAGACGACACAGGTTCATCTGAAATCAACATCGTTTTAAGAACAAGGTTTATTCATGATATCGTAGAAAAAGAACTACACTACCCACGATCATAGGGTGTCACAAAGACGACTCTGATGGGTGGAGCTTGCTGTTACCATGGCAATGTTTCCCGCCGTCAGCAATGTATGCAAACGGATAGCTGTGCTACCAGGCTAGCTAGTAAGTTAGCTAAAACAAAACAACCTTCTTATGCAGCAGTGATTGTAATTTATATGTCCAACAACACAAACTACACACTTGTACAACACTTGTTAACAGTATGAACACGCTAACAACGACTTACAATCAAGAAGATGCAGCATCATTCGCAATGGATTGTGGGATGTGTAGTTCCTTGACTCCAGCTGAAAAACAGTCTTGTGCCTCGGTCCTTTCTCTGTTTTCTAACGCTGTTTTTTGCGCTGATTCAAATGTTTTATAGTCACCTTGGGGTGGCTGGTTGTCATGGTTACAGGCGTGAATCTCTTGATATGAACATTTTGTGAAATGTCAACGGAGGACTTCTGGAGCCAGAGCAGCCCAAAAAGTGGGCGGTCACTGTTGAACTCCTAATTTGTATTTACAATAAATCACCCACCTGAAGCGCTGATCAAGCCTATCCAAGACTTGAAAGGCAACGAGCACAGTGCATTCTGGGTGTTGAAGTATATGGGGGAATATCATCGCCTTTTTTTCTGGAATTTCTCTGGCTTTGTAGCACCGATTCAGAATTTGTTTTCACCATTCTACTGCTCAGACGGTCTAGTTTTATGACCACTCAATCTTCTCTGCGGCCATCTTGTCCTCTTTAAGAATGGCTCTTTAGTCTATGTGACAAGTCCTGAAATTCTGCCATCACCGAGATGTTTCTTTTTTGGAGGCAGAAATCGTCATATTTGAAAGAGAAGGTGAAGCAAGCGAGGAGTTAGCCAATGCTAAGCTATCAAAGCTACACAGTCAGTGCTCGTTTCTAATTATAGTCAAAGGGGTCCGTTGGTTAAAGTACAACCAGGAACAAAAACTGTTCTTATACCTGTCTGTAAATATTTTTATTACTGCTCTAAAGTTGGACATTTTAACATGGGGCTCTGTGGACACTGACTCACTTTTGGAGACAGCCTCAAGTGGACACTCAAGGAACTGCAGTGAGAGCGTCATTTCCTAGCCCCAGATGTTACCAATTGGACAGTTTTTATTGGTTGTTTTTTAACCCTAGGTGAGTCAGTAGGTTCATCCTTCCTCTGGTTCTGGGTGCAGCTTTGTTTAAAGGGTCGTCATAAGTCTTCAGATCTCCACAGCAGCAGCTCCTTTAATTTGAAAAACTGCTGAGTTGAGCTTTTCCAGACCTGCCTGAGCCAAAATGCAATCAGACTTAATTAAGCTGGAGAGCAAATCACATTTTCTGCAGAGCCTTTATTAAACATATTTCATCATAGATGGATATAAACACACAGGATTAAATAGTCTATTGAATACAGGCTGTGTGAGGCGGGTCTGATGAGTTATGTTTACTGATTAGTCAGTGCTCCTCTCTTTGCCAAATTCACTTTGTGTTCAACATTATTAGTTATCATGTGAAAAGAAAAGTATCTTTACCCAACATAAACTCAAGATGAATAAAATGCAGAGGAAATTAATGAATATCAAATATATTAGATTTTCTGATCCATTAAAAGACAAAAACACAAACACGTCAGCAGCAACAAGCAGCTCCTGTGTTTTAGATTTCAATTTCTCTGGTCTGGTATCTATTTTCTGTTTTGCTTAATTTAAACTTTTTTTCATCAAGTCAGCAGACTTCCTAGGACATAACGGATGAGTAAACTACCCCCTATCCCATTATTTAGTGAAACTAAAAGTCCAATCAGTGAGATGTGTAGTGAGTGAGATGATAAAGGTATCTTACTATCTGATCAGACATTCAGGAACATGCTATGTTGAAGTGCTGGCTTCTCTGACAACAATGCAGCAGCCAGTATGTCCTCCTTCTAACTTTAGATTCTGCTCCTGAATGCTCTGGATTTGTTTGGACCAGAGAAGGTAGCCGGGTTTAAGGCGACCCCCCACACATGGCCATTCATGCAACACACACATACACTGAAGTATATATACACATGCACACAAACAGGATCATATGAACATGCACTAAGGGAGAGATGTCAGAGTGACAAATGGAGAGAGGTTAGAACACAGAAAGGTTTACAGACCCATGCAGAGCTGGATAGACACTGAAGCTTCAGAGTCCACCACATGGTGACCTGTGTGAGCATCTACTCTAGAGAGGGGGGGGGGGGGGGGGGGGGGGGGGGAGAGACAACGCTCTATGATGTTTAGAATGTAGACTGCAGTACCCATTTTAAACACTAGGAGTCAGAGTTACATACTGCTCCTTTAAAGTGTGAAGTATATTTCAAAGTTAGGCCTCCCTTACACTAGAAGAATCAGACTTTTGTAACGTCTGAAACCCTCTCACGTCTAAAGACAATCTGTCAGCAACTCAGAGAGTTTGTAGTCACAGAGATTTTACAAAGAGTGGGGACCTCACAGGGTCATGACTACAACTAGATTTCTTTTTAAAATGATGTCCCATCGTACAGAAGTGGAAATTCACCACTACAAACAGAAAAAATGAAAGCTGGAGAAAATGGTGGAGTCGTGCAGAGAGTAAAAATGCCTCTTTGAAGCATCTTCCCCTTTGGACCACTTAGATATCCAGGGAATAATGATTGAGTTTGTCCTGAGCATACTCACCGGGGATTTCAAGGGCTGCAGCATTTTCTGTCACCTTTTCCTGTCTCCTCTCTATCGTTATGCATTATGAGTTATTATCCTGCATGGAGAGAATAAAACAGTAATGATTATTATCTGATCTGAAATCACTCTACAGTTGTAGAATAATAACTTCAGATCATCACGTTTTCCTCTTCTTACTAAATCGTAGTTCCATCTTTCATCTTGTTGGTGTAGTCAGGGCTGTAACCAGGGTTTAGAAAATAGTGAGGTCCAGAATTCTTTCTGTTAATATATCGTATTCAAGGCATTTTGGGACATGCAAGATTCATGGCCAAATGATACCTTCAAATTCAACAGAAGCTAAACACCCAACCAACACAAACTCACACACACATTCACTTCCTGTATGTAAAGTGAATGATCTGTAGATCACGTGCAGCCCGAACCACGGGTGGTTATCCAAACAGAGCATCCATGACATTCAAAAGTAAACATTTTAAGCAGCTTTCATTTCTTTTCCTGCATTCTGGTCAGTTTTTATTCACCATTTTTTGTTTTGTTTCTGCAGAACTTTATGATTCTTATCTCGTCTTTTTGTCCTTTTTGTGTCTTATGCACAATAATGAATGCATTCATTGAGTATTTTATAAACATGTGGACTGGACAGTTGACTCTGCACTATTCCAGCCCTGCAAAGTTTCTGTTTACAAGTAGCCAATATGTAAAAGTGATATATAATTTAGTACGGCATTATTTTGTTTATGAACTTGTAAGAATGGCAAACTGTGAACTTTTAAACATGATCCAGATTGTGATTAATTTTCTGTGACAAATGGTCTTACAGTGATCTTATCTTTGATGTTTGTTTGGTTTATTGTTGTTCTTGTTTAAGAGGGTTTAGGACAGTTTGATGACTATCGCACAAGAAAGAGATAGAGAGAGAGAGAGAGAGGGAGAGAGAGAGAGAGAGAGACAGAGAGAGAGAGAGAGAGAGAGCAGTTTTTTATTTTTCCTTACTTATTCTTCGGGGGTTCCAAATAACTCAACATTACTCCTGTTTTTAAAAGTTTGAGTCATTCTGGAGCTTCATCCTACAAAGGTATGGCTCCGTAGATTTGTTATCATGTTTGAAATGTCAAATATCAGACCTGAAGACTGTCTTTGTCAAAGCTTTTGTTCATGTTTCTTTACCATCTTCATCTTCAGTGGATGAAATGTCCTCTGAAGAATCCAAACTAAGAACGCTTTATGTTCTTTGAAAACAACAAAGAGTTCAAAATAAAGAGTCAAAATATCTTGTTAGTGTGAATCCTCTGTCACCTGTAATCACTCATCAATAAAGTATTTCTACACTTGATCTGAATCCGTCTTTATAGCTCGTGTTGTGTGTTTTATTGATGCTTGTAAATGTCATCATGGACGACTCTTTCTCCTGATAGAATGAGTTTGTCTCTGTGATTAATAATAAAGTTATTCTTATTAATTCAGGTGTTTCTTTAACTCCAGTCTGAACCTGCGACATGTGAAATCAAGTCGATCAGTGTCGTCTCTGACTCGTCCATCAGGTCGGACAGGAGAAAAGAAATGTCCTGAAGGGAAAGAGTTTGATTCAGAGATCCAACGAGCTCTGGAGAACACGGGTTCATTAATGAAGGTTAACCACCTGATGAACATCACATGTCAGTTATTGAACACTTTAACCGTTTGAAGATTTATTAGAGGAGGAACAGCAGCTCACAGCGACACTTAAACCCCTCCACCACCTTAAGCTGATGATTCTTGGAGGGAACACCCAAGATACTGTACGGATTGCACCCCTTCAATTTATTAAATATAGTTATTAATTATTAATAATATGAGTAATTAAGTAACTAATTTGAGACTGATTTGAGTGATGTTTTGGTTATATTTCTCTGATTACAGGGTGTTGCCCCAACAGTTGATTAAACATAGTTTAATGATATTGTTATTTATATTATCAATAATTAAACATAATTATTAAAGAATATAACCAAAGTTGACTTGATACAACCCCAACAAATGGTGCCCCGTGTGAGGTCTTCAATAAACCAGCTTTATTGCCCTGTAAATGCACAGTAACCCTTTTTAATCTTTTTCTTGAGGAAAAATTATCTTTTCTTTTGGAGATTTACTTTTCTTGCTTGTTGTTTATTCAAAGCAGACAGCAAGCTGTGGCTTAGTTTGTGTCGTATGTTGTTGAACATAATGATGCAGCCAGGGCGACTTTCTTAATGAACTACTTGTTGCTTTAATCCAGAGTTTTATCCTGAAGTAATTCTTCTAAAGAAATGTATTTGTTTTGAACATTCTCATTTCAAGCAAAGCAGACATCAAGTTGTGTTTTAATTGTGTTGTTGTGTTTTTAGTAGAGGAACTTGAGCCCATAAAAGTTGAGATACCCCTGCCCGAGGTAGAACAAAGCACAACCATATTTTTTCATAACTTGAACATGTCTAGTTTATGAAATGGATGGTTGTATAAAAGCATTTTACTGCAAAATAACTTTTTTTGGATGTTTTATGCATCTTACCAAAAAACGAAAATAGGTCAAATTAGGGCTTCTCCAAAAGGGACAGCTCGAGGAATCAGAATCAGAATTTCACCAAATTTAGAAAGGATGTTTACAGATAGTTATTAGTTTCAATTATGCAAAGTTTTTATCAATACCATTTTGAATTTTTGAATTTTTCACACTTAAACACACATGTAGTTTAGGCGGAAATTGAAAATTGAAAGAAAAATTCAAAAGGTATGTATATCAAAGTCTGTCATTTTTTAAGTAAGTACACCAAACATTAAAATATGTCATTTGTATCATCTTTAGGCTATTATCTCAACATAAAAGCAAGTAATTTGACTTTTCACTTGACCCTATGCTGTCACCAGCCCCTAACAGGAAACTAGTGCAGCCAGGATTTCAGGGCGATGTGGGAGGAGGTGGCCGCAAACAATAGATTAAGACTTAACAGCAAGACACAATATCATTGTATTCTATATATATAATTAAACATTTTATAGTTATTCCTAATACATTTTGTCTCATTTTTTCTATCTTACATATGATTTGTATGATGACACTCAGAGTCACCCCGCTGCTTTCAACAATATTGTCACCTATGACATTGTTTCTATTTCATTCTAAAACATTAAAGGATTGTCTTGCCATCAGCTGTGAATTATTAATGAACTAAAAAACAGTATCGATATATATAATCTCGAGTTCTTAGAAATTAAATATACTTCATATAGTCTATTTGTATATCGCCAAAGGGGAGGACACGTCAAAGAGGTATTCAGTTTCTCCTCCTTTTCTACAGTCCAGGGGAATCACACGTTCTTTTGCCTCCAGGCCATGTTTACTTTTTTGCAGCTTCTTGTTTGGTGCTGGCGAGACTGCTCCAACTGGCCTTTAAAAAGGATCCTTCATGACCTCCACTGGCTCGCCGTCCCCCCAGTGTATCCTCTTCAAACTCCTCATCCTCACCTTTAAAGTCCTCCATAACCTGGCTCCTCCCCCCTATCTGTCTGATAGGGCGGCGATTCTAGAGTCTGTTGGGGCCCTCGGCAAAATTAATAGGGGACCCTCCAACCACCATCATGTCAGCCAGTGTCCAGATGCTCTTCCTCTTTCTTCTTTTCACTCCAACACACATCATTCCTCTTCATTTTCCTTCAGTGACTTTCACTGCCGAACTTTGGTTTTCCCAGGAATAATACACAAGATGCTAAGATGCTAACATTGAACATTTTGAGCTACTGCTGCGGTTTTCAGTTTGTCAGCACTCGAGGAAACCCTTACTGGTCAGGGGCCCCAAGCAGTCGCCTGTTGACAAGCCAGTCCCCCCACCCCCTGCAGGACTAACCACCAGTCCTCCCATCGCCGCTGCCATCCTCTGGAACTCACTCCCAGAAAACATCAGAGACTCCTCCTCACTCCCCGACCTTCAAGAAATCCCTAAAAACTCCCCTCTTAAACATCGCCTACAGCCACTAACAACATCTCCTCTCCTTCTCTTAGATTATTTCTTTGTTGTTTTGTTTTCACTGTTTAGTTTTGTTGTTATTGTCAGAAAAGCGCTTTAGAGCTCAGATTGAGTTTGAAGACCACCTCACACCAAACATCGAGATCACATGAGAACTCCAGCAAAACTTTCACCCCGGCTTTAGCCTTTTAATGGTCTGTGACTTTGACATGTCTTCTAAGGTCGTAAAGTGTCCGGGCAGCGTTAGCCCCTCCTTCTTTTTTGCTAACACCTGAATATCTCCCCATTAAAAAAGGCTCTGCAGATGAAATGTTAGTTTATTTGTCGAGCTGGATGCAAGTTCTTAGCAGCACCAGAATATGTCCCAAGTAATCCAATACTTGTGCTTTATAGAATCTTACATAACCTCTCCAAAATCCTGAAACAAGCTGCAGTGAAAACACACACACATCTCCCTGGTGTGTTCCGAGCGATATAAGTTTTTAATCCTCTGTACATGATTACAGAGCCGGTGGAGATTTCTCTGCACTATGACGATGTCGGGGAGTCACGGAAGCTGCCGAGGCCGGCTCCAGAGATGATCATGTTTGAGGGGAACGCGGCAGTTTGAAGCTCGCTGCAAATAACCGAGCGTGCTGGCATCATATCTGAGAGGCAGCCTGAGGGGATGAGTCATCCAGAGGACTTTCTTTCTCTTTTTTTTTCCCCCTCCTCCTCCTCCTCCTCCTGTGCTTGTAATCTGCTGCGCTCAGCTCCTCGTCCTATGGCTGCTGGTTTTCCTCGTCGTTTGGCGTGCGAGCTGCAGTGTTAGTCATCTGTAATCACGTCGGTAATCAGAGGATGCTGGGAGATTATCAATACGGGAACATTTTTCTCTGATACTGATTGTCCACTTGAGCTGAAGGCAGTCAAGATGTTTCGTGTTTGAGAGAAGAAAAACTCACATTTGAATTTGTGATTATGAGATCAGACAGAAGTCATTTGCATCATCTTTTCACTCTGAATGTGCCGTTTAATTTGTCCTCGTTTGTTTCTCTCTTCACGTTGATTTGCTTTTCTTTTCTTTGCTGTTTGTTGATGATAATAAAACCCACAAATAATCATAATTATGTCTCTGTTAGTAACACATGACTTGTGTTGTTGGGGCTGAATAAATAAAGTTTTTTTGGACTCAATTTTTGGGCCTTTTTTTAGATAGGGCAGCTGAAGAGAGACAGGAAATGTAGGGAGGAGAGAAAGAGGAGGGGGGTGACATGCAGCAAAGGGCTGAGGTCGGATTCAAACCCACAGCCGCTTCAATGAGGACTACAATCTTTGTACAACATAACCGCTCGGCCCCACTTCTCACAGCTCTTCTATCCCTGTCAATCTCTGAACCAATGGGCGATCATCGACTATCATCATCTGACAGATCAGTGGTACTCAGCCTTCTTAGACTTACGAGTCACTTTGACCCAAAGAATATTTCTGTAAGAGCCACAATCAAAAAAAAACTCTTTCTTTCCTAAAATATGTGTGAGGGGAAACACAGTGACATGACTTGCAAAGAATCATTTCTGCTGACAATGTTTCCCCTTTTTTAATAATTACTTTGGATTTCTTTTTTTTTCCCCAAGTAGGACCTGAAAGAGCCACATGTGGCTCGAGATCCTCGGGTTGTCAAGGTTAGGGGCGAGCTTAGTTAATTTATGTAGCAGCTTTGTAGGAGCCATAAATGTAAGTTGGTTGTGTGTTTGGTGTCATGGGTTGTTTACTGATTTGTTTATTGTTTACGGTCTGCTTGTTACTGGTTACTGATTATATGAGCCGCACTCACCTGTTCACCTGGTTTTTTGGCTTGGATGGAGAGAGGGGGTGAGCGTGGGAAGAGACAGTTTCTGTTGACCGCCACATGATACTGCACTGCGATCGCAAGTTGATTTGATGACCTGATAACAGCGGTTGTAGTATCTTGTGTTGCTTTTTTGTAAGAATAAATGACTAAAGCATCTTGGATCTGGAAGTCATTTAGAACGACAGCGCGTCACAGCTTCACTCCCGTGTTTAGTCCCTTGCGGCACACGACCTGCAAAAGGCCGATATAACCTT
>NC_089198.1:3893291-3920791 GCF_963930695.1 Labrus bergylta | reverse complement strand
GCACAGTGTTTTTATTTGGAGACATAAAGGGTGAACACCAACAGAAGAGACAATAATCGACTCCCAGGCCAATCCTCCTCCCCGCTGCAAGAAAAGTCATAATCAAAGCCAAAGAGCAGAATGTGTCCTTCTCCTTAAAGATATACTATATATAAAAATAGAGTTGAAATGCCGTTGGCTTTGTGATCTCTTAAGCAGAGACACTTTCCTGCTTGCAGACTCACCTGCAGCAGCTTTGACTCTCATTCTTGAAACGTTGACTGAAAGAGGTTAAGGAGTGATGAAGAAGTGAATTGTTTCCATGACGGTTTCCTTTTTTTTTTGCAGTGTAGGAAGAGCTGAAGCAGAGCCAGCCCGGCGGGGTCGGTGTGTCCTCGCCCCGCTCTATGATTAAACTGACAGTCGGGATGTCGCACGGAGCCAAAGCACTGCTTTCTCAAGCTGTGAATTGGCTGGCATAATTAACAGTTTGTGCAGCACGAGGCTCAGCGTGCCAGAGCAGCTGAGGGAGATTCAGACACAGTCAGCCGCCTGATGTCTGAGAAAACAACCAATGACATCGCTTTTACAGCTTTTCTGATGTTTGAACCGCTTCATGTGGAAGTTTGGGACTGGAACTGCGTCGGTTTCCCTCCAACATACCCGTCAGAAAAACTGCTGGATCGTCTGCAAAATGTTGATTTTTAATGTTGTGGAGTAGAGCTGATGCCTCGACTGCCAATGGAAGGGTTGGCAGGTTGGGTTTATTAGAGGTTATTAGTGCAGCTGTGGCTCAGTTGGTAGAGGTCGGGGGTTCGATCCACAGCTCCTGCAGCCACATGTCCGCTGTGTCCTTGGGCAAGACGCTTAACCCAAAGTGTGAGAATGGATTTTGGTTAATACTGTCTGACTTTTTACACAGCAGCCTCTACCATCAGTGTGTGAATGTGTAGGTGTGACATGGGGGGTAAAAGTCAGACCATGCCCTGGACCGCTGTGGTCGTGGCATACGGGAGACTCTGGAGGAGTTCAAACCACATCTCTGGAGTCGACGCTCTTGGCTAGCTAAACTCGCTAATCAGTTTAGCTAGGTTTTTGATGTTGCAGCTGATGGTAACGGTTCGGTTAGTCAGTGGGCGTGATACCTTAATGTTTTTATTCATGCACTCTAGCTGAAACTCTGGGGTTTGTTTTTGTTTTCAGGATGTCAAAAAAAAAAAATCCAGATTCTGACATATTTTGATTTTTTTCAGTTTTGTTCTGTCAGGATATCGTCAAGACAACATCTCCGGACGGCATGAAACGTGGACAGATTAAATTGGATGGAAAAATGCTCTCTGCAGCCAGTTTGCATCATCTTCTGCTTCCACTCTGCCGACAGACAGATAGCAGCCTCACAGAGAGTCACAATCATAACCGTGATTTGGTTTATTGCCGAGTGCATTCACACATGAAAGGAGACTTTGGTTTTATTGGTGCAAAAAACAAACAAACCTAAAAATGCAGGGGGGGGGGGGGGGGGGGGGGGGTCAGAAAATACCAGCTCTCTATCCTGCCAACGTCTGACGCAACTGTGATTTTGTATCTTTTGGCTCGAGTCCCTCCCTGTCAGACGCTCTGACACGTTCAGACACTCTCACTGCTCATGAGAAATTATAGAAAGTGACAAAGACACTCTCTGGACATGAACATAACCGTTCAGTAGTTAGACAGGCAGACTTGAACAGCAGCAACGTACACGGCTAATATTTACTGTGTGTCCTCACAGAGTCAGGACATAAAAGGGGGCTCTAAAAAAGAAAAGAGTAAAAAGAGTGACTTCATTTCAAAATAAAAGCTGTATGGAGACTTCTGAGGGGAGGGAAAGTGCAAAATAAAAGGTATACTACGCAACACTTAAATACATCCTAACTAAATATATGTGTGTGAGTAATGAATACTTAAAAAGGAGGGAAGTCAAACTCGTGAAAAAGGGTTTTCTTACTGCCGATTTCCACATACTCAAAGAATGCCGTGGTCCATTTGTGCGGCGCACTATGCTGCTGTTTGCTGCCGCTCAATGTTCCTGTTTCCACAGAGAGCGACGTGGTCTGTCTCTGCGGCGTGCCAGCAGCGCCACCTATCTCTGCTCCGTTTCAAATAGGCTGCGAGTCTGCAGGCACGCGTCAAGCTTGATAGAATAGATCAAGCCAGACAGGAAGTCTGACAAGGAAATGTCGTTTGCACGTTTTTCACTAGATTGCCGCTAGATTGTAGTTCTCCTGTGATCTTGTAGTTCTCCTGTGATCTTGTAGTTATTTTGTGATCTTGTAGTTCTCCTGTGATCTTGTAGTTCTCCTGTGATCTTGTAGCTCTCCTGTGATCTTGTAGTTCTCCTGTGATCTTGTAGTTCTCCTGTGATGTGTATTGCTTATGTCTGCGTTCACTCTCCAGAAACAGACCCAGTTGGTCGGGGCTCTCGCTGTCAATTGGAGAAAAACCTCATTGCCAATGAAACGCAGCGTGCACGGCCTATGTGGAAATTGGCGGTAAGTTCTGTCTTCACAATAACAGGAGGGCACTCACAAAGTTTTCCAACTACACCGTTCTCTCCCTTGAACCATGCATGAAATGAAACTTTAAACCCCGTCATTGTTACACTTCATGAACAACTTGAGTCTGTCCTGTGCTCAGTAAATCCACACACACACCAAGGTCACACCTGTAAATACTGCCGGCGGTCGTGGACAGGTTTGCTGGCCAGCTGTCACTGCAGAATGTAAATCACTGCTTCACTTCATGCAGAAAGAAGAAAGTAAGTGTTCATCGTGCGTCTTGAATGTGCTCTGTGAAACAAAAGGATAGCCTTTGGTGCGTGCGTGATCACAGACAGGCGTGCCGCTCACTGAAGTCGCTTCACAGGATTTCTGTGAAGTTGAGCGGAGCAGCCAACTGTGTCCTGATGCAGCTTTAATCATCAGTTTAATGAATTAAAATGTGATCTGTCTGCCTCGCTGATTCAACAACACCTGCCTTCACTTCCTGTGTGGAGGAAGCTGTCGTCTTTGAAGAGCACAAACAGTTTGTTTACACAACTAAGCCAGTTAAAAAAGAGTAATAATTCAATTTTGGCTAAACCTGTTATATATATTTTTTATTTTGTTGAGTACTTACATTACCTCAAATATTTCCAGCAGTTATCAAAGCCAGAGAAATCCTTCATTTTATAGTTGTAATGGGACGTGTCTTGTCTTGAGCCGCCATGACACGCAGAATGTTTATCGTTGCCGTGGAAACACTGGATGTTATGTCAAAGGCTGCTGCATAAATAAGCGTGAATTATACTCGGATACATTAGCTCGTCAGTAAACATGTTCTCTTCCTCAGGTCGGTTTCACCCAGTCGTCATGACTACGGTCAACAAGGAGTTTTCAAAGGGGGGGAGTAGCAGAGAGAATCACTCCCATGATTCCCCGCCAGCCTCAACGTCTTCTTTTGTTATTGTTTTGATTGAGAGCCCCCTGGTGGTGGAATCTACATACGGTATCTTTAAACAAACTGAAACCTTTTGAACCCGTAAAGTAAGTGTTGATGAAATCATTTCAAATATCAACTTTGCAACCGTTTACTTCTCAAGCTAACGTGACAACTGTCACAAGCTGGTGTAAATATTTACCCGTGGCTCGGCAGCAGCTGACAGTTTTTTTGTTTGTTTTTTTTACTAATTTCCTGCAGCTCAGAGAAGCTGCTTCCATCTGCTACTAAATGCATATTCAATCTGTTAGATTCTCTCTTCTCTGTATCATCACCAATCTCTGTCTCTATATCTGCTTAAAATAACTCAGTGAAACTAAACGCCTCCAAAAGATGGAGTATTTATTTTCCTACTTCCTTAGATACCTCAAAAGAAAGTCAAGTCCAGTATAGTACCTGCAGTGATCTGAAAACAGAGACGATTAAATCTGCACTGCTTCAGACATCATCTTATTGATTAAAGGCAGGGTTGGTCATTTTCTAAAACTAGCATGATTTTGAAAGTAGCATTCCCTCAGTGCTCCGTCTGCACCCACCCCCTCCCCTCTGTGCTCCCTCTAAAGCCACGCCCCTTCACTTACATGCACGAGCGCCGTTGGTCCAGAAGTGGACCTCAGCTCATGTCTTGCATTGTGTAGAAACTACGTCGTCTCATAGCTTCTGATGGGATTTTAATTCAGAATAACTGAGCAGATTTGATCTTCTCATGTGAATGCATTACGCTTCCGTTCAGCTCTAAGGTAGAGTCTGTGCTAGAAACTCTCAGACAGAGGTGCTCCTTTGGTCTTTTGATGATGGCGACCCTGTTTCAAATGAAGCTCCACTAAAGTTCAATAGGAACTTCGAAGACCTTTTGTGAGCCCGTCCTCTCATGCTGTCAAAGTTTAAAACTCGCCCTCTCTGCTGCCGCTGCTGTCAGATGTCATTCCAATCAAAGTGATGTGACGCTCTTCACTCCCATTCCCCTCCTTCACTCCTCATCACATTACCTCATTAGACAACCGGGAGGGGGGTCATGTTGCTCTCCGGTCCACCAAGACAATCACTGTCATTTAACCAAAGTCAATATCATGACTGACTGCAAAGAAATATTCAAACGCATACTTGAATGTTACAGGACAACTTCATAAAGACACCAGCCTGATTCATATCATATCGGAGAGCAAGAACAACACAAGCAAAGATCTAGAGAGGAGGAAACGACGTCAGGAAGTGTAAATGACATGTGATTGGACACACAGGTGCTGACAGGAAGTGACCAGAGGCACCACATTGACAGCTGTTCTTGAGAGTTCTTGTACTTGAGAACTATCCTAAATATAATCATCATCATCATCATTAAGGTCATGGGTGTTCATAAAGAGCTGGGTCTTTAGCTTTTTCTTAAAGGTGCAAAGGGCGGATCGAATTGAGTTTGGAAGTCCTTTCATTGTCAGAGCGTAGTGGGCAGGAGGGAGTGTAGACCTGGAAGAGAGAGTTTAGGTAAAGACTCTTTGAAGAGGTCATTGTAAGCTAATGCTGTTTCGTCGCACGTTGTCAATTAACCCGTCTGACATCGAACCACAAAGTTTGGACAAATTCCAAATCTTTTTTTTTATGGACTTTGAGTAGTCAGAAGACTACAAAAGAAGGATATAAGCTCAAGTCCATTTAACTCCGAGGTCGTCCATGGGGTGAAAATACAAAGTAGATGCAATATACACAGGATTTTAAATTAAAACAGAAACATAAGACTTAAAGAAATACAGAAATTGTGATGCTTTATGACTTCAGACGTTATAGTGCAACACAAATAAGAGACTAAAAATAAAGATGGACGGTAAAATAAAGATTAATCATTTATTTGTATTGTGCTTTTGGCTATAAAGAATGAAGGATGCATGACTAATTTGGTATTCAGTGCGTGATGTGAGGGTATGACACATTTTTCCAACAGAGCGCCATCAGACGTTTGGGATGAACCGAGCAGAGGTCAAACCATTTTAGTTCCATGTCTGTTGAAACATCAATATTCAGAGTTTAATGGAACAAAAGCTTGGAGAGAGTGGAGCTCGGAGGAAGAGAGGCGTTCAGGTGTTGGCTCCCCTCGCTGTGGCCACTGACCCGTGTCCTGTGTCAGTAAACACATCATCCTCAATCAGCCCTGCTGTCACCTCGCTCGGGTCAGTCAGAGGATTCTCCAGCTCCGCTGCAGGCCGCTGCCAGCAGTATACAGTGACAGTTTGACAGAGCAGCGCCCTTCTTTACAGGGACGAATATCTGAAGGGGAACAAACACCGAGGCAAGGAATTGTAAAGATAAAGCCCTCGTCTTTCGGTTCAATCAGAAAGGAAAAGTGCGGCCCCAGTGACTCACAAGCCATGTGTTCAGATCAAAAGCAAAGCGAAATTCGACCCTCCAGATATATTTGTCATATTCATTACATCCCCCCATGAGGAGCGCCTGTTCATCTGTTTCTGGTGAGTCTCAGAATAACTGTAAATAATAAGTTACACGGAGGCTTCACTCTGACTCGCTTCAGCGTTATGAACCCTAATCAGAAACAGCTTTTCTTGTGGTTTACTCACATTAACATGTCTTAAGTTGTGTCCTCAACAGGAGATGAATACAACGTTTCAGGTCATGAGCCACTCAGGTTGCCTTCAGGTAGAAAGTGGCGGAGCCAGTTCATTTGATGTCATGCACCTTGGCAGGCTGGACCTTGGTGTTCAAGGTGGTTTCTCAGCCTCTCTCGCTCTCTCTTACTTTGATTTGTGGTCTTCGTTTAGACGCCACACACATTCACCGTGGTGATCACTGACTCGCATATTCTTTTACTTTTCAATAAATGATTGCTTAAATCATTTTAAATCTGTGCGGTCTCCCTGTTTGTCCTGAGATGTGACACTGGTCATAACCAAACACTAACTGAAATGTGGAAATCAGATTACTCCTGACACCAAAGGTTTTCTCCCTTACCACAGGGTTTTGATGTTTCGTTCATGAACAGACAGATTCTGCGTCCAAGTCATTTTGAAAGATTACATTCTGCTTTCCATGTGGTCAGTGCTGTGCGAGCCCACTCAGCACTGCTGGACGCTTGACTGGATAGTTGTTCTGTTTATAATTTGTGTGTTTCAGCTGCATTAATAAACTTCTGCTGCTTGGAGAGATGTGGAGACTGAAGCTTTTAAAAACTGACCATGTTTTTGGTGCTTCTGTGATCACTCCAGTTAAAACACTGCACGCCTCAGCTGCAGGCATGAACCCGCCATTTTGCTTCAGTAATAGCTGCTGAAAAACAGTAATTATGAACTCCAATCAAATGTCACACTTATCGTGATTAAAAAACTACGTCAAAGACAAAAACAAATATCCTCTTATCGCTCTTTAATGTGATGTTTAACTGTGATTCTGATGTGTAAGGATATTCAATTTGACATGCATATCAATGTAAGGATATTATATTTTTGGTGTTAGACTAAATGTTATGAGGACGGGAAGTTTATTCTGGGAAAGTAGGTCTCGGGCAGATTTTGGAACGAGGAGGTCTGCTCCCGTCAGGTCCGGAAAAGTAACTGGGGTGTGAAAGAGAATTAAAGGATCAGTTCTGCTAATGCATCAATCAGAGTGGATGAGTCTGGCTTCCTCTTCAGGGATGTCACTAAGTTTACAGGTGTTAAATGAAGGGGGGCGGGGCTTAAATATGATATTTTTTATAATAAAGAAAAATAAACATCTTAGGACAAAATGTTCTGACTCCAAGCGCAGGGATCTGCTGACCCTTAAAGTCGAACTTTTCATAAGCGTGCGTGTCTGCTTCAAACCGACTCTGTGGACTGAACCCACCGGAGCGACCTCTGATCTTTCATCTGTGAGTTAAACGGGTGTAATGGTTAAAAGGAAGATACCACGGCTCCACCAGGCTGCATTATTTTAAGTCCGATGCCAATGGCAGAACATCAGGGCATGAGAGGTAAAATCCAGACTCTTTCTCTGTCCTGCTCTTAAAGCTGATTGGTTCAGTCGTTGGATTGTCTACATAGCTTCAGGGTGGTTTTATATTTTATTATTCGGATATTGCGATGACTAGGACTCATTCTGTAAATAAATGTTGTGTTGACGAGTCAGACAAACTGAAGGGGTCTCAGTGTTTCCCCTCAACAGATAAAGAAAATCTGATTCAAGTCTAAAATAGGAAATAATACTTGATGGATTAAAGTATGGATTAAACTGCATCGATTTAAAAAGAATACATTTTATGCAGCCTTCAAGGATTTGCATTTTGACATATTGTCTAAAGATCTTATCCCGTCATATTTGGTCGATTCAGAATGTATGTTTTGGTTTGAATTTTATCTTCATTAAATGTTCTTCATGATACTTGGTGCAGTTAGCATTGGGTTTTAGTCATGCAGAGGCTTTTTTAGGTCGGGTACAATCACTTCTATCTGAACCACTTCTCTTGCCCGCTTCCATCGCTGCAACACCTGTTGACCTGATAACTGCTCTCATATCTGACAAACCGAGGGGCGTCCAAAACGGCCGTGTGGGGGGGTGTCTTAAAACCGCCTACCTTCTCTGGTCCAAACAAATCCAGAGCATTCAGGAGCAGAATCTAAAGTTAGAAGGAGGACATACTGGCTGCTGCATTGTTGTCAGAGAAGCCAGCACTTCAACATAGCATGTTTCCTTAATGTCTGATCATACACAGTAGTAATTTAATTAAGTAGATAACTTACATATTGGATCACACGTGACTTTCGAAGAAAAGCAAATGAGGATGGCGATCTGCATTGTAAGCCAGCAGTGTGATATTGTCTTCATGAGACTTTATAAAGGCACTCGTGTTGTTGCCATGATTCCACTTGGCGCTGGGCTCAGTTGTGTTTATGTTCGCTGATGTGTATGTGAGCTGTAAAAGTACGCACCTATAGAGCAATGCCAGAATCTGAAATAAGCCTGTAAAACCTCTGCCGCGCCATATGTATTTCCTTTAAAGGCTTTATATGCGATTTGTTTAATCCAGTAGATGTCACCCCTTGAGCACCAGCATGAAACCAAAACAACTCGCTATATTTGATTTCTATTACGTTTAAGTGTGAAAAATCACATATAAAGCCTTTAAAGTGAAATGACTGAATTTATTCCAAGTACAATAGTATCGCTACACACACACACACACACACACACACACACACACACACACACACACACAGGTCATCTGTATAGGTGGACCTGGCAACCCCGGCCCCTGGTCTCCAGATAACCCTTGTCCTGTGGAAAACGGGGCTTTAGTTCAGATGTCACTTTAGAGGTCAAATGTAAGCGATCAGGATCAGAGACGAGATGAGATAAAGGGAGACTGTCACCTCTTTTATTTTAACATATTAGTTCAAATGCAGGAAAAGTTTGAAGAAATTACATTACTCTGTCTTTACTTGTGTATATTTTCCTCCCATCACGCTCACATTAGGAGTGGCAGAGACCAATGTCACTCTTGGTATGCATCCAAGAAGCTGCTAAGGCATTACAAACACAGCGGCGTGCTCCGTCACCCTCCTCAGCGGTCAACTACGACCCCCTCGGCCCCCTCCCCCCATGAGCCATCGATCAAGCAATCAATGATACATTATCCTCACGGTGACCTGAGATCATCGGGAGAGGCGCGTACACATCGACTGGCACAATAACAACTCATTACCACACCATCTGACATTCAACCGATCGAGCCGCCACCACCACAACCCCCAGGGGAGCGGCCTGAAAGCAATGATTGATACACTGTCTGCGCCGGCGGACGAAGAACGACCATCAAGGAGACGAAGGGGAAGAAACCCCAGGCCCTGCTTCAAATGTCACATCTTAAATTAGAGATGCTGAAACAATGCAGCGAGGAAGACGAAGAGGAAGGATCTGATCTAATCAGGACAGCTGCCTCTGATGATCTCAGTGCCACACTCCGACACTGTGCTCGCCCTTTGGGTGTTCTCGATACGTTGGTTTCAAGCTGGGTGTTCCAACCTGCCTGGAGGATAGTGAAACGTCACCTGCAATTATCCTCCACTCAATCTTCACCAGTGAGGACTTCCAGAGACGGACGTCTACAAGATGCCAAGATATACATCCAACACTCTAACAATGCTAAGCTAAGCACCTCTGCTTTGATGGTTCTGAGGATGATCTTGTTAGATGCTGCTGTACGGAACGTCGGTCCTTAAACTATAAACATTCAGATGACCTGAGGCTTCTCTCTAATACAGTAGGTGTGTCTCAAACATAGACTGTAAACATCAAAGGACGAAGCCTGAATGACGTCACCTGTCTGTTCCTGCAGGGGGCGCTGGAGTCCCATTGATGGCGGTCTCCATGCTGGAAATGCTGTCTCAGTCTAACTTTCAACCTAACGACAGGCTGAGAGCTGGAGCTGAGGCGGGTTTTAAGCCTCCTGACAAACCGGTACACTGCGCCCACCTGTCAATCAGGTCAGCTACACGCCTTATTGTGAATAACTCTTATCCTTCATCAAATCAAAACTGATGAGTCATCAAAACATTCACCCCCCGTACAGTGTGTGTCCATCTATTTGGTTTTTTGAACCATGTTAATTTTGTAGTTTGGTTCTACTGTCATTCGTCGCCAGATCGTTCAGTCTACCTCTGTGCTGAGCTCGTTTTCTCTTGTGCTCAGGATCATCTTTGTCACCGACCTGCCAGATAGCTCAGACATCCACTGAGCTCTAACCTTTCCTTTGGCTCAAGGAAAAAGGAAATTACCATTGGTATAATACTAAACTTAAGAAACGACCCCTTTTACTAAAGTAAAGTATTAGTTAAACCGTAGTAGTGATGCTAATTATGTTAGCCCATTAGTGGCAATGTCAAGTAATTGAAGTATGGCTGACTACACGCTAGATTTTTGACCAGTGAGGGGAAAAAGCAAAGAGAGAGACTAAAAACCTAGCTTAAGAAAAACCAACATATGTATTACATAGATGCTAATTTAAATGGACTAACAGTCAGATAACTTCTGTCTGCATTAGGAGGCATTAAAATGCTGGGAGACCAGAGACATATGGACAGTTTCAACAGATTTTAAACATTATAATCTTCCAAACACACAAACTAGAAGACCCCAAATCAGGCCTAACACATCTATTGTGCATCCAGCCTACCCACCACCCCGTACAATAACACATCAGCCAGCTCCGTCTCATAATCATGAGATGTTTTTATAATCAACCATCTCATCCGTGATATTACAGATACCATGTTCTGTATGTGTGCTGTATGCTCCGTGTCTAATGTGTGAATGTGAAGTCGGCGTGTTGCAGCTCCGCCTTCAGTTAGCTCAAACATGCCGATGTCACAGAGAACAATCCTTTTTACATTTCATTTAAGAGCGGCAGTCACACTCTGCCTGCTTCAGCTGCTCCCTGATTGTACAAAGCTCTCTCCGTCACGCTCGGTGCCAGTGACCTCGTTATTAAAGTTTGGGGGAATTAATATGTTGAGGAGAACAAGATGTTTGATTGGCATGCATACCATGAATGAATTATCCACAGAGGCAGCTCTCTCCGGAGTGACTGATTGTTTTCTTGGTTCAGCAGCAGAAAAACAATCTCTGCAGCTGACATGTTTGTTAGACAATCAAATGACACTCAGTTTATTCAGTACAGTCATGCTAGTTAAGTCTGGTATAGTGGAGTGATTATAAGGTTATAGTGCAAACTAGTATCACTGCAGTTTGGGAAATAATCGCTTAGTATATTCACATCTGGGTGAAAGGATCTGTGTTCAGTTTGCACAATTGCTTTATGTTAAATGCACAGTTTGTAAATTCAGCCACCAGGAGGCTCTTAATCAAAACAGTAACAAAAGATGACGCATGATGTCGAGGCTGGCGGGGAATCATGGGAGTGATTCTCTCTGCGACTTCAAGAGATGCCTGTTGTCATAGGTGATCCTGCAGCCATTTGTATGTAAGATGTACAATCTAGGAGACAGGACACACCCCTTGGGGTGAGCCTGTGGAGGCCCACCGCCCTCGCCTGAACAAAGTAGTTATGGTGACATAAAACGTTGGCTGTGTTGTTATCATCAGCCACCAAAATGACTCGGGATGAAAGGAAGTTGAAGTCCAAACTAATTGTATGTAAGATAACAAAAACTGTTCCTTAGCCCTGGCTTTGGACGTGCATTGGACCCAAATCTGACCTCAGCAGAAGTTGTCATGATGGACTTACTTGCCAAAAACATTGCACATTTGTATTTTGTTACGATCTGTTAAATAAATAATTGTAAACCCTTATTTGAGTCACTCCTGATTGAAATGACCTTCGTTAACTTGCAAAGAAGTAGTATATAGAAATAAAGACATAACTTTAGTTTTTAAGCCTAACTTGAACGATGAGCTCCTGAATGTAAGTCCTGTGTTTGTTCATCTATCACGATCACCAGTCAATGGGAACTGTTGTACTCTTTATACACCGCCTCTTGAAATAGACTTATGAGTGTTTAAAAAGACCTGCGACACACATGGAGGTGATAGCTTGTTGGCTAAATGTTTCAGACTATGGTCCGGTCAGAATGCCCTTTAAAATTACCAAACTGAAAGGGAAGCATAAGCGAGGGTTTGTCTAGTTTCACCTTTAAATATGCTGATGTTGATTGTATGATTTGCTGGTTCATGTTTTTTTCTGTAACAGCGCAGGTCTGCAGAGGTTAAATCCCAGAACAGCTGAATCAGTCTGCTGGTTATCAGTACGTCCTCCTTTGATCAGACCAACCGGCGTCTTTAATGAGGCGGTGGCGGTGGCAGTGGCGCAGCCAGACGTCTCAAATGGATACAAGTGACTCTAAATCGCAAAATGAGTGACGCAAAATGGAAAAAAAAAGTCTGACACAGCACGAGAGCTATGAAATCCTTCCTCTCACCCTCGCAGACAGTTGAACTGAATCGCGGTGAACACGTTTCAAAAGTTCAAACGCGGATATCTTGAGGAGTTTTGAGAGGAAGTTGATTGGTGCTGTAAAAAAAAAAAAAAAAAAAAAAAAGACAAAGCAGATGGCCTTCAAAGTCAACTCTGTGTGGTCTGAACCCCCCAGCACAGCTGTGTCTCGAGCCAATCTGCTCATTGTCTTTGCAAACTTACTGAGAGCTCAGAGTCACACATATCACTCTGTGAGACAGTCAGGTGTTTGAAGCAGAGACTGGCACAGCTGGGGAACAGATCAGAAGAACAACAAGTAAAAGATGTTTTCAGAACTCAGATTGAATCAGGTAAAGGGAACTGGTGGAGTTTGAATCCATAGGACAAAATTATTAAGGTAAACCATTATTTTGCATGTGGACTCGTTGGTTTTAAACCAGCACCATGGATATAAATATGGACAATGCTTCTCCATCTTCTCTTATAGAAAAGTGAAGCCAAAGCATTGCTGACGACAGCACTAGGAACCAGAGTATGTGAAATAGAGAGGCCAGTGGATAGAGTCGAATATTAGAAGAGAGAGGGGAATGACATTAAACCGGGGCCACTTTGAAGACTACAGCCTCCATACATGACCTTACCACTAGGGAGTCGGCGAGACCCACTCCCCTGTATCTCCCTAGTCTCTTTATTTGATTTTCCCATTTTGTTTTCCGAGTAGAGCTGGGAAGTCCGTGAAAACCTCACTGTCCTCCTAGAAAAAGACATCCATGACAAGTTTCACACGCTCGAGGAGCATCAAGGCTTCAAATGTCAAATCACTTCTTAGGCCACCTTGTGAGGGTCCAGCTGGACAGGGAGAAGACCGAGGCTGGGGAGGATATTCCAGTGTAAACTAACCTCAAGGCGGACCTGATGATTCTTGGTATGGCAGGCTGGTACCATCCCTACCAGCCTCATCACAAAAATCTACACATTTCATCTTTGAGTCAGAGATGAGGTTTGTGCCAAGTTTGGAGATATTTCCTCCAGTTGCTCTTGAGATATCACAGAGACAGGCCAGGAAACCCAGAGAACTCTCAGAGTAAAAACCAGCTGGCAAATCAAAGTGTATCACAATAAAAACACAATAACAAAAAGGTCATTGATGAGGTAAAAAAAAAGAAAAGAAAGAGAGCAGGTCAATATGAAGATCTTAAACCACAGAGTTTCTTTACTAAAGAAACAACAACAACAACAAAAAACATTAAAAAAGATTCTAGGGAGGACAAAAAAGTATTTCACAGAAAAGCTGAGACAAACAAGGCACAGGTGAGAAAACTCTGTCACAGTCACAGGTGGGAAAACACACAGTGGCAGAAAGTAGAGACAAGGACACAAGTTCGAGAAGTTAGAGACCAAATAAAACTGTAACAATAAAAACCCAACACTTACTCCCAGACAGAACAAACAAATGTAAGACAGCAAATCTTTTGATATTTATACAGGTGAGATGTTTCTGCTGCAAACCAGCAATGATGGGGCTGCTACCCTAATATATGAAATATAAAGGATGACATTGGTAGGACATCTTTAAAGGCTTTATATGCGATTTTTTGATCCAGCAGATGTCGCCCTTGAGCACCAGCATGAAACCAAAACAACTCGCGCTGCATTGTTGTGTTAGCATGCTAATGCTAGCGATCTTTATTATGCTGGTATCTTCACACTGCATGTAAATTTACCTGAAATGAGCGTGATCTAGAAACACAGTTAAGCAGTGAGTACAGTATGTTATTCTTCTTTTCTCTAGTCCCTCAATTAAACAACTTTTATACACGAGGGGAGGAGTCAGCCGGCCGTCTGGGCGATGTAAACAAAGTGAAGATAGGACTCAGAAAACTCTGAAAACATCACAGACAGTGGGACTCGGGTGTTACACCCATTGTAGACAGTCATGACTCACAGAGTTATTTTCAGAGGATATACTTGATTTATATTATATTTAAGTGTGAAAAATATAAAGCCTTTTAGTACACAAATAAATAAGGGGAAAACTTCTCTCTCTCTCTCTCTTCATGCAAATGAGTCCCATTAAACACATCCTGGATTAGAGAAGCAGACCATCCTCCAGTCCGGTTTCCTCCATTTTTTAGGGCTCTTCCAACGTCACATTGGGAAGCGTGCTCCCAAAATAGATGATAATATGTTTCAAAATAAACCTCTTCCATTTGTAGACACAAAAACAATCAGAGGAGAGCTCGGAGCTTTGCTAATGACGGCAGGATTTGGAGGCTTTTAGATGAATTGCGACGGCTCAAGGTCGTGAAGAGCAGGAAGAGCTTCGGTTTGCTTCAGCGGTCTTTGTGATGCTGAATTCTGGTCAGAACCCAAACTGACGCGAAACCTGAAGAGACATGAACTACATGAACTGGAGTTTCCGTTGAATTCAAAGCCATAATAAGTACTAGCTGAGATCATGCAAAGAACTTGAGACGCCAAAAATATGAATTTGGCCAAAGTTTCCCTGGAGCCTGAAACATTTAGCACATGCTCATAACGGTTCCAGTCTATACCTCGCACTTTTCTGCCCGATAAAAAAAACAGCAGGTGGACACGGGGGGGGGAGGGGTGAGTGGACACAGGCCCTCAGTTGGGTTGCTGTGTTTTGCTGTTGCTATGGTTACTGCGCAGTCACAATTCTTAGAAACCGGGGAATCCTCGTTTTGAAAAATGGACTTTTTCCCAAGCGACCGGATCATTCTCCTGACAGAGTCGCGTGATTGGCTGGCTACATGCGAGCTACAATCTGATTGGTCATTGAATTCAAACTTGATAGCAGACACAGATCAGACTCACATTTATTCAAAGGACATTTTGATTTCATTTTGTAATCGACATATATGGGATAAGTTTGTTATTTTAACCATTATTTGGATGAAATACTTAAGTGTTTCTTTAAGATTACATCCGAGCCCGGTGAGTATACAGCGCCCTCCCTTTAGTGTGAAAACCAGATCCGTTCACATTACAGAGGAAATCCACGTTAAATCCTGAGCTGTAGGAGAACGTGATCCCGGCTAATGTAGTCCTGAATCCACACGGCTCGAGTGTTAAAGATGGATTAAAGGCACACATGCTATCTGCAAAGTGAGATTAAAATCATGTATGCCCTGCGAAATGAGATTAATGTTGTGGCTGACAAACTATATCTGTCTCCATGCAGTAAATCCTCCCTGTGTGTGTGTGTGTGTGTGTGTGTGTGTGTGTGTGTGTGTGTGTGTGTGTGTGTGTGCGCTATACGGCTGCATCTCACACACGGATCCCGTTCATCGATGCAGATCAGCCCACGTGATGTATGTGCGACTGCTGCTGGCGCTCTGTCACCGTCTCACAGATTTACGCCCGCAGATGTTTTGTTTTTCGGCCGCTGTGGCACGTTCCGGCATCCCATCCGTCACATTTCTGACAGTGTTTATGGGGGGCTTCAGGTAGGAGAGCGGCAGCATGTGACGCCGGCCATTTTAATTATGTGGGCCAATAAATCTGCTGTTGAGGAAATGTCAGTGAACAAAAGATTGGGGGGAGGGGGGGGGAGTGCAACAAGGCAGAGGGGTCCTGTGATCCTGGACTCTTTTCTCTAAGCAGACATCTAAACTGCCTTCATTACATCTTTGTCCAGGTGGAAAACTGGCAGGTCTTCCTACATCTATCAACTATCACTATCAAACCTCTGCAGATGATACAAAATGCAGCAGCACGACTGGTCTTCAACCTTCCTATAAGAGCACATGTCACTCCGCTGTTCATCTCCTTACTCTGGCTCCCAGTTACTGCTCGCATCAAATTTAAAACTCTGCTGCTCGCTTACAAAACAGACACAAAAAACGTCTCCTCCTTACTTTAACTCTCTGATCCAGGTCTACACTCCCCCCCCCAACTACGCTCTGCCAATGAAAGGCGTCTGATCCAACCTTCATAACAGGGTCCTAAGACGCTGACTAGACTCTTCTCCTCTGTCGCCCCCCGGTGGTGGAATGAACTTCCAAACTCCATGTGATCTACAGAGTCCCTCTGCACCTTTAAGAAAAAGCTAAAGACCCAGCTCTTTCATGAATACCTACTAACTTAATGATGATGGTCTCCATATTATTGATGATGATGATGGTAATGACGATGGTTTTTGTTTGATAACGATGACTTATAAGATGGTTTCTATACTGATTAGAGCTCTCAAGAACTGCCCTCAATGTTGTGCTTTGCCTCTGGTCACTTCCTGTCAGCACCTGTGTGTCCAATCAGACTCAAAGCTGATCGTTTGCTCTTACTCACATTGTTCCCTTTTTTTCTAGATCCTTGCTTGTGTTGTTCTTACTCTCTGATGTATGTCGCTTTGGATAAAAGAGTCTGCTAAGTGAATTGAAGGGAAGTGCTTTTAGTCATAATGGAGGAGATAGGTGCGTCAAAAAGCATCTGAAAGCATAAAGGATAATATTCAAGAAGGATTTCTCCTTTATATTCCTCGTGTTCCTGTTGTCCACACTTCCTAGGCGCTAAGCTGGAGGTCAGAGCAGGACGTGCATGAACGAGGACGGAGGTGATTGGGGGGACGACACAGTCGGATGGTGAGGCCCGATCACCTCGCTGAAGGTTGGGGGAGCTCCGTCTACTCGGGAGCCCGGCTGCCCTGAAGGTCACCTGCAAAAACTTTTCAATAAACACAACAAACATTTCATGACTTGTAATGTTCTGCAAAGTATTTTTTTTTTGGTATATCATTCCATGTTTTTGCATGTCCTCAAACACGAGAAGCAGAATCTGGATGACAGAGATTAAGTACCAAAATAAAACAGGAAATGACAAAAGCAGGGCTGCCAGGGGAGGGCTGCTCTCCCGTTCTGGGAGGGTGGAGTGTATGTAAGAGGTTTCACCCACTTATGTAGAGGCTTGAAGCCGTCTCTCAGTTTCATATCGGGTAACTATGGAATGATTGCATTGGATTTGTAGACATATCCTGGGATTACTCCAAAATCGTTTACCTCATAATCTGAAACTTTGCTCAGGTTTAGTTTAGTCATCCAGCTTCTAACACTAAATGTGAGTTTTAAAGGACAAATGAGCGACATGTTCCACATAAATAAATCATAAAGTCTCTCCTGTGTAAACGTGTCTCTGAGTCATGACTGTCTACAATGAGGGAGAAGCTCGAGTCCCGCTGGCTGTGTTGTTGTCAGAGCCGTGTTTACATGGACGGGACGGCCGGCTCCTCCCCTTGTGTATAAAAGCTGTTTTAGTCAAGAACTAGAGAGAAGAAGAAGAACATACTCACTGATTATTTGGATGTTAGTAAGAGTTTTTAGATCACGCTCATTCTGTGTCAGTTTACATGAAATGTGAAGCTACGAGCTAACTAAAGAGCGCTAACATTAGCATGCTAACACAACAATGTGAAGCTACGAGCTAACTAAAGAGCGCTAACATTAGCATGCTAACACAACAATGCAGGACACAGGCGATTGCAGCTCGAGCCGAGGACGATTTTGTCCATCGCTTTGGTTGGAGGTGTGTCTCTGGAGGAGAGCGGAGACTTCAGTAAGGAGGAGGCGTGGCCTAACAGCAGTTTGTTTTGGTTTCATGCTGGAGCTCAAAGGCGACATCTACTGGATCAAAAAGTCGCACATTCTTCTTTAAAATCAGGATCAATGTGATTTAATAATGCCTCCCCTCACCTTCCAACAGGACTGTGTGCCATGCCGTCTGCTGTCCCAAACATGGATTTAAGTTTTTGACTAATGTAAATGTTTCTTATTGTTTACATTGAGTATTGCTGTTTCTTTATCTTCTGTAAATCACATGAATTTTATATCACATTCTGTTTGCTATTCGCCTGTTCCTCTCTCTTTGCTTCCCGTCCACACAGTCAGAAATGCTTCCAATATGGAGGAGCAGGTTTGCAGCGTTTGGATGCCTGCAGAATTTAAACACCAGTATTTGCTCTTTTTTTCCATATAAACGTATTCCTCATTATTTGCTGCGGGAGCCCTTCCTCCCGCTTTCAGCGCCACGCAGCCTGTCCCCTTCATCTGTCTGACTATCAGCCACCTGCTCGCTCGCTCTAACACAGTTTGACTTCCAAACCGGAGCAAAATGTATGTGGACAGATTCACAGAGGGCGTCGCAGCTCGCTGGAGATGACAGCAGAAATATGGGAGAGAGCTGCGGGAACAACACAAGAACACAGGGTTCTTATGACAGCGTTTACAACAAGATGAGGAACCTTTTTCTTTTTTTTTAAAGCGACCTCATTGTGTCGCCAAGATGACACGGAGCAGTCTGTGTGGGGATTGAACTGGTAACCTCTGGGGCTGCAGGTGTGTCCATCTATCGACAGAAAGCACAACAGTAAATGAATCTGAACGATATTGATTTTTACTTACACGCCCTTTGATTATCGTTGTGCTGCTCAGTCCATCAGAGGCGGATCAATCAGCTTTCTGCTGCTGTCTGGTCGGGAATATCAAATAATCAATTACCAGAGATGAGCTCTCACGCAGCTCAAACATTAAGTCAGAAATGGAGCCAATTGGTCATATAGACCCAAAGATATGTCCAGAGAGCGTCTGGTTTTAGCAATGCTTCTTACTTCTGGGAATGTGCTATGGTGCATCCATTTTGGTGTAGTATTCTGGAGATACTGGGGGATTGGATTGGTGTCACTCTCCCAGTGCACCCAAGGCTTTGCCTCCTTTGTGACAAGTCGTTGGTGCCCAACGTAACAAATCCCAAATTTATCATTTTAAAGGTTGGATTTATCACAGCCGCGAGAATTATACTGTGAAATTGGAAGGACCCCAGGCGCCCCACTGTGAAGGAAAGGACTGACGAAATGGTTAAGATCTCTTCATATGAAAACAAAGATGACTGGAAAGTTGACTGTTATGATAAAGCGTTAGGAGGATTCACTTCAGTGTCTTTAGCAGTAGGCGTGGTTAGTAGGAGGAGAAGCAGGGTCAGTACTGATGACACACCTGAGGGGGGGGGGGGGTGGTGGCTCTGTCTCTGTAACCTTCATTAGCAGCACCTGCGGAGGAGCCGGTGAAAAATTGGTTTGGAGTCTAAGAGACGCCACGAGGAAGACACGAGGACGCAAGACACCTGAGAGACTGAATCTGAAGTAACGTTAGTTTTTGTTTCAACACTTCACGGGTTCTTTTTACACATGAACTAAACTGATATGAAGGAGAGGGCTGGTGGAGGAGATCGTACCCCAGGTGACTCCGTGGATCGGGCTGTTCGAGTGAGCTGGTCGCGGCACGTACGAGGATCTTAGAGGTGAGTCACCTACACGCACCCCTCAAACAGACAGGACAGTTGCACACACATTCAGGTAAGGCAGGACACACATTCACGTTTATGCAACACGTAAGGAGAGGCATTTAGGTTACGGGCTCACTGGCCTTAGCGTTAGCCGCTAGGATAGCATTTAGCGGTGGGGTTGTGTTAGCCTCGTAACAGTGACAGAGATGTGGGATTTGTTTTGGCAACATGTTAAACTAAGGTCATAGATTGGACTCATGTTGGTGGCTGTACCTCTCTTACGTCTGTGGCATTATTTTGTTATTTTTGTTATCTCGTGCTCGGAGATGACTTGCATGCTTTGCCTAAGGGCTCTGTACTTTTTTTTGGTATAAGATGTGCTGCATTGTTTTAAAAACTGTTAAAAGTTAATAAAAACTTAAGTTACAAAAAAAAAGCAATGCTTCTTACTCGTCTTAAAACATCATGTTAGCTGACGCTCATAATTCTTCAAAGTGTTCATCCTTTGACCTTGCAACAACGCTGCCAAAAGTTTCAAGGGCAACGAGTAGCTGCCATCTTTGTTTCCAACGTCAGCCTGACGAACACGTTTTTTAATTTCCACTTTGACGTCCTGGCTCCTGAGTAAAAAGGCGCTCTGGGCTTTTTGCTCTGGATGAGTGTTTGTCAGCTAAGGTTCTTTCTAAGTCACCTCACAGAGGTTAAAGCTCCCCCGTCTGAATCTAATCTTAGACCTTACCTGTTCCACTTCCGTCCCCTCTCTTCCCCTCGGGGTTTAATTGGCAGACTGCAGACACCCTGAATGAGCGGACTCATGAGCTGTCAATCAAAGCAGCAGGACACGAGCAGTTAGGGGAAATGGTAAAGTAGGTCGATGCAGCAAAAAGGGCTTTTAGATGTTGGGAACTTTGAAAGCTTGATAATGGCTGTTCAGTGTAAACGCTGATGTGCAGACAAAGTGCGAGGAGAGTGTGGGGTTTTGAAAGGCGCTTCACTGAACTAGAAAAAGAGAGGTTAGTCCTTCTTCACTTCAGCCTGCAACACGTATTGTTGCTTAACTTAAATTGTACGTTTAGACGAAGACGCCGACACGTCCTCAGCTCCTCTCAGCAGAAAGCAGTTTCTTGAAGAAGCAAAAAATATTCGCCCACGCATTGCGGCGGTTTCAAGCTGAGCTGAGGGGCTCGGGGGCCTCGGCTCAGCAGAGTCGAGCTCTGCTCTCATTCCGGGGACGAGGAAAAGAGGAGATAAATTAATGTCCTCTTTGTCTCGCTTTCAAAACTTGAATTTTCAAACGAGGGATTTGGAGGTTTTTTGAAGTGCACTTAATCCACTTCTGTGTGTAAAATTAACACCAGAGTCTACAGAGGCAAAACAAAGCCACATATCAGATGTGGTTATGTCACAGAAGCAAAAGAGCTCTGAATCTCTGCTTTGAAAAAGACGTGATGATGTAAGAGACCTATTTACCTCTGTTGTCTTAAATCATCAACCCTGTCAGCCATGATGAATTGTTTCATCCATTTGAAAAAGCCACAGATAAAAACGTGTTAAAGGAGAATATGTAACTCTGATCCCTAGTGTTTAAAATGGGTACTGCAGTCTAAATTCAAAACAATGTAGAGAGTTGTCTCCCCCCCTCCTCTCTAGAGTGGATGTTCACTCAGGTCACCATGTGGTGGACTCTGAAGCTTCAGTGTTTATCCAGCTCTGCATGGGTCTGTAAACCTTTCTGTGTTCTAACCTCTCTCCATTTTTCAAAAGCATCTCCAATATTGATCCTAGTTTGAGCACGTTTCTGCTCGTGGAGCTTATTAGAAACATGCAGAGGCTTTTTAGGTCGGGTACAATCACTTCTATCTGAACCACTTCTCTTGACCGCTTCCATCGCTGCAACACCTGTTGACCTGATAACTGCTCTCATACCTGACAAACTGAGGGGCATCCAAAACGGCCATGTGGGGGGTCGTCTTAAAAGCGCCTACCTTCTCTGGTCCAAACAAATCCAGAGCATTCAGGAGCAGAATCTAAAGTTAGAAGGAGGACATACTGGCTGCTGCATTGTTGTCAGAGAAGCCAGCACTTCAACATAGCATGTTTCCTTAATGACTGATTATATAGTAAGGTTCAAAATCAACTATTTGTTGTGATTTATATTTACCTGGAATAAAAATCCTGGACAAACATTTAATATAATCACACTTCAGGGTGATTTCAGAAGATCAGCGGAGGGGAAGGATTGAGTTCATAATCCCAGTTAGAACTGGAGATGTCACTGGGGGGATCTCGAGGGATGAATTCCCCAGTGAGGAACCAAGATTTTTCCTCCTCCACTCTGTCGTAGTATGAAGTGGACGACATGTCCAAGAGGGATTCTTGCTCTCTCCACAACTCCACCAGTTTCTCCTGCTTTACCACCCTCCTGGACAACCGCACGTTCCTTCACCTTCCCGCCATTTCTTAGTAGCTTGCAGCTTCCTGTTTGGTTTTGGGCGAGACAACTCCTATTGGTTGTTGACAATGATGAAGACAAGACTAAAGACCGTTGAAGAAGGTTAAGATGGAGGTATCAACATGGCGAGTGCGACAGTGAGAATGTTTCCACCTTTCCACATACAACCAGTTTGTCGCTTGCTAACATGTTTGTCGATTGTTTTTGGTTTGTGAGGTAATCGGTCAACTGAAGAAGGTCCAACAGAAACCATCTGAAAGGGGGGCATATCACCACCTACAGCCTCCGTACCGCTAGCCTCCCTGCGCCCTTTATAATGCCTTCAAGGGGTGTGGAAGAACGTCTTTGGATACTTGTGGGTGTCTGTCTTTATTCCCTCTCTGAGTGGCTTCCTGTTCTGATATAATTGAGACTTTGTATTTAACAAAAGGAGACATATAACACAGCAGTCAGCCTCTTTATGAAACCAGACACACAGTAAAGCCACACGTCTTTCTCTTGTCTTTTATTGAAATGTTTCACCACTGGATCCAGTTTGAACGGCAGCCTGATGTTCTGCCCGCTGGTTTCAAACTGAGCCGCACGCACCTTTAATTCACCTGACAGAAGCGAACAAAAGAGCGAGCTCCCCCCTCCCCCTCAGGGTCTCTTTATCTTTCTTTCTTTTAATTGAGCCACTTGATCAAAGAGAGATGTCTCGCCAATGAAACAGTGTGTCATTTAAATTTTTGTCTCATTAGCTTTTTAAATGACTCAGCGGTCCTCCGACGGGAGAGAGCGATCGTTTGAGAAGATGGAAATGAAAGCGGGGCGCAAGTTTAATAAAAACAGAAGTGACGAGTCAGAGCTGCTCATATTCAGACTGTATATGGAAGAAGTCTGACCTTTGACCTCTGAAATAGGAAACATTCTCAGAGGGAAAAAAAGACAGGGCATTATCTGATGAAATATACAATATTCCCACGGCAGCCATGTTGCTGTGACATCACGCGGAGGGTGTGAAGCCCAAAATGTGTTGTTTCTTACTGTCACAGGGTGGCACCTGGGTTTGGGAACCGGATGGTCGCCCGCTCGAGTCCCAGTGCAGACCGAGTCTGGAAAGCCTTATAGGCACCCTTTGATGCAGATCAGACCTGTGGCTCCTCCTTCCTGTCATTCCCCTTCCTCTCTCTGTCCCCGATGGTCTGCTCATCTTCCCTCGTTATCCATAAAACTATAAAACAATCTGTGTGACTTGAACTTCTTTAAAACCTCCGACCAGCAGCGACCTTCTCCACATTTTCAGGTCATACTTGCAAACTAGGATCTCAGCTAAGAAGCTTAACTTCAGCCCAAGTATCATTCTCTGGAGTTTTATTAAGCAAACGGATGATCAGCTTATAGAGAGGAGACTTTAACAAATCTAGTGGAAAATAGTTCAGAGGGGGAGCGAGGGAGGGGGGAGGGAGGATGTGCGAGTGTGGGATTAAAGTGTCGGTGCCGAAGGGAATGTTGGCCCTACAATAAAAACTGTTAACAGGCTGGTCGGGGGGGCCGAGGACATTTTGGGAAGCTAGAGGCAGAATCTGATGTTAAATGTCAAACTGTGGGAACGATAAGAAATGACTTTTTTTTACACAGACCAAGAGGAGGAACGCTCCATGACACAGACTGTGTTAAATCAACCAGAGGACACGAGGGGTTTGTGGGTAAGAGAGGACACTGAGTGAGAACACACAGGCTGCATGTTCTCTGACTTCACAAAGAGAGTCTGGACAGACACGACGCTCTCGCTGAGGAATCAGGAGCGTTGATGGCATGTAGAAATTGGCAGTTATTCATTTATTTGTTTTGAGTCTGTCTGTCTTGTAAACTAAGTACGTGCTCAGGCCCAGTTTGTCCTGGAACAGTGTGAGTGCAGGCTGGTGGGGGAATGAGGAGGGGAGGGGGGGGTACAATTGTGCTTAAGCACGGTACGGGCACATACTGTCCTTGCAATGAGTTGCTTATCTTCAGAGCTAAACAGTTAGCTAACAAGTTACAAGGCGTAACTTTTCTTGTTATTTATTGAAGAATTCACAGTATTTCCATTCTTACTTACTTTCTTTCTTTCTTATAAAAACTGTAACAAAGCACAAATTGCAAAGCACATTAGAGACTAACAAACAAAAAATAGGGCAGAAGAAACAATTAGCTAACCTAACATGCATAGTCATGCTGCTAGCTTACTGCTCTGCTAACTATCAATTTATTGAAAATCTAATCGTCTAAAGAAACAACTTAAAAACTTACATTCTGCCTCTGTACACCAAAGAACACAGAATAATAAATACTTACGGACAATTAGTGTCCAAGGCAACAATGTGGAAGATCATTTTGCAGGAGGTGAAGAAACATCTGTCTGCACTCTGCACAGCACTTAAAGGCTTCATATGTGATTTTTCACTCTTAAATATATAAATCAAGTATATCCTCTGAAAATCACCCGAGTCCCACTGTCTGTGATGTTTTCAGAGTTTTCAGAGTCCTATCTTCACTTTGTTTACATCGCCGGGACGGCCGGCTGACTCCTCCCCTCGTGTATAAAAGTTGTTTAATTGAGGGACTAGAGAAAAGAAGAATAACATACTGTACTCACTGCTTAACTGTGTTTCTAGATCACGCTCATTTCAGGTAAATTTACATGCAGTGTGAAGATACCAGCATAATAAAGATCGCTAGCATTAGCATGCTAACACAACAATGCAGCGCGAGTTGTTTTGGTTTCATGCTGGTGCTCAAGGGCGACATCTGCTGGATCAAAAAAATCACATATAAAGCCTTTAAAGGTCTGGTGGTATTTAACACCTCACGTGGTCATACGGCCGACAGAGGAGGCGCCCCCCCCCCCCCCCCCCCCCCCCCCGCGACCACGAAATGGAAAAAGGCGGTATTGATAATGGGATGGATGGAATAACTTTAATCGTGTTTCCTCCAGTGATGGAACAACCAAAACACGTCTTTATCTCAACTCTTCAGTCTTCTTGTCTCAGTCAGAATCTCAGGTTTGTTTCTTCGTTCAGAGTACAGAGATAATAAAGGGAAACATGATATGCGGCGTTCATTGGAAAGTTGATTATAGCCTCTATTGATCTGCTAACTGGGGACAAAAGAGTTTAGTGATGAATAATTGAGTCAGCTGCTCTCGTGTGTCTTGGTGTTTATCGACGTCGTAGTGGATCATTGGCTGATCTGAAGGCAGAACAGAGCTGTAACCTTGGTGCCTTATCTCTGGAAACACACACACACACACACAGTATATGTACTGTAAGTGCTTCTGTTGCTCCTTCATAAAAACCTGTAATGAATAAGGTAATAAATGTATTCTACAACAGGACATCGATCTGTTTTAGAATAGATCTAACAAACACAAAACTCCTACGTTCTTGCGAGTCATTGAAGGCATCTTGATGTGAAAACAACGTTCTTTGTTTTAATATTTTTTAATCACTTCCTGTTTTATTTTGTTGTCCTAACTCACCCTTGGCTCTCTGTCTTTTTGTTCCCGCCTTGTGTGTGTTAGCCCCGCCCTGATGACCCTCACCTGTGCCTCGCCATCCCCTGATTGGCCGTTTATTAAATGACACAGTGTGCGCTTTGTCCCAGTGTTTCCCTCGTGTACCTGGTCCTACAGCGTTGTTCTTATCGCTTTAGAACTACTCCACATGTAGGCGGGTCTTTTCTTTTTTTTAAACTGAGGTTTTTCATCCTCTGTTGTAAAAATGAAACGCATCCTTCACGCTGAGGTGGAGGTCGGAGCAGGATGTGCATGATTGAGGACGGCGGTGGTTGTGAGGACGACACAGTCCGATGGTGAGTGACTTCTTGTGCTTCTTTAACCAGCCTCAAGTGGACACTCGAGGAACTGCAGGATGTTTCACTTCCTCACTTACAGTGTGTATGGAGACACAAGCTAATCAGATCTACATTTTTCTATCTTGTTGGATTTAAAAAAATGTTTTCATCTCAAGTCAGACGTGTGTTTTCCCGTCACAGATCAGAACCGCCGTATGTTAAATCTATTTTTGTTTCACACAGTTATAACTCAGACATATCCTAATGATTATAGATGTGCAGAAATTGAAAAATGTTTCATCACATTTCTTGTTCTGATATTAGAAAACTTTTCAGCACCACAAAAAAATTATAATCATGAAGAAATGCATAAAAAACACCTTTAGAGGATGCTAAATAATGTCCCAGGTGACGTCTAATTTAGATTCAGGTTATCAGTCTGGCACTCATCCCTAAACACCCCCCCCCCCCCGTACACACACACACACACACACACACACACACACACACACACACACACACACACACACACACACACACACACACACACTAAGTGCTCACACAATGGCAGGTTAAATGGAGCTCCACAAAGCCGTTGATCTTCCTCTGAGAATATCTGATGACCCGTGGTTTTTTTTATTCAGACGATACAAGGACGAAGCTAAAAACAGCCTCAGACGGGCGGCGCTCAGCAGCGCCCCACATTTAGAGCCTCTAACTGCTGACGGTGGGGGGGATCAAATCAACACACATGCTTATATTGTGAAAGTCCAGCAGCTTCCTTTCCTCATAGACGTGAAGATTATTTCTTAAGATAGACGCGCATTAAAAGTTTGCTGGGATTTAGAAACGCTGAGCTCAAACTGCAAGAAGGAAATTCATAAAAAAAGTTATTGTGAAGAGTTTTTTCTTAAATAACCGCCACAACCCCGATACTCCCCAAAGTAAAGGACGTTGGGATGGACTTTTAAAAATACATCCACTAGAGCTCCCCTTATTGTTTGCTGACATTCAGTTCATGTACAATATCTAAATCCTAATAACTTTATTCTTCTCTGGACGGAAATGAGTAAAAATCAGGGGAGACTGAGGCTGCAGTCGAGATTCCCACATTTGGTGAATTCACATACGTTAGCGTCGCCGTGGGTGAACCACCTTCTTGATGATGCTAAATGGACTTGAGCTTGTATGTTTTATTTTCTCGTTATCTGACTCCTCTTTTACACCGCAGGTCACAGCTACACATTCACACCCTGATGGTAGAGGCTGCTGAGTGAAGTGAACATCATTTAACTCATCCATTCATACACATTCATATTGGACATGTGGCTGCAGGAGCTGGGGATCGAGTTTTCTTCTTCATTGTGCTTCAACTGTTTGCGACACTGCTCGACACTGCCCCCACCATTTCCTGGAGGTATTGCAACATTCGGTCTGTACTGAAAGCTTCCAGAAAACGTGCAGAAATTTGGATGACATGAGTATAGTAGAGTTAGCTAGCACATTAGCTGTTTGCTTATTCCATGAATGAGCCTT
>NC_089198.1:3880577-3893091 GCF_963930695.1 Labrus bergylta | reverse complement strand
AGGAGGAGGAGAGGGAGGAGATGAGGAAGAGGGATTTACGGGAGGCAGCGGTGGGCCATCGTTCAGAACGTTGATGTCGGCAGCAACCGACCAATTAGAGCGAGAGCTGTGCGTCGACAACGGTCTGAACGGGTGTTACGACGCCGACATGCGTTACTGAACACGCTGATGAACACAAACGCACAGTTTTGCACAGGTCAACACACAGAAACGTGCCAAATGTAAAAAGTCACACAATTCTGCACAACGTAGCGCACACACGCGCACACGCACACACACATACACACACACACACGCGCACAGCACACACACACACACACACACACACACACACACACACACACACACACACACACACACTGTGTGTCTGTTCTTTAAAGAGCCGGAGGGAAGCACATGGTTAGCCTAGCTTAGCATAAAGACCGCAAGCCACATGGCTCACGTAGCAGCGGAGGTCGGTAGAAATGTTCGTCTGCAGCGTGTAACCACAACGTTCAAACTGGACCTCCCTCGTCGCCACCAGAGACGCACGCTCACTGCAGCACGTAGTGTGAACGTTTAGCGCCTGTAGCTACACGGCAAGCTACCGAAGAATATTACCTTTGTTGAAATGGAAAAGCTGATAATTTAGCATGCTAGCACAAGCTAACCGCCGGTGTTCAGCACCCTCCAGTCCAACAGGAAGCAGACCAACTCAGCGTCACGCGGGTTAAGCTAGTTTTGGAATTAGCTTGATCCACGTGGTGTTTAGCCTCACTGTGATCACAGCGCGTGTCCGTGATACATTCACTGGTTTGAACGGGTGTAGCAGCATTTTATACATTTCTTTGACTTTTAAATCTTCATTTTAATGGATGACAAAAAAACAGCAGTTGGCAGTGTGTAGCTCTAACTTTCTGTATGGAGGCCCTAAGCGGACATAACACCATTTATTTTAACTCTGTTTTCATCATGACGACAAGTTAAGGTCGGTTGTTCTTGAGATCATGTTTCCTGCTTCTCATTATCCTGGGGGAACAAGGCTGGTTTCCCCGTGATAACGAGCACGTTTTGTTTGTTTTCTTGAGATCCCGACTTGTTAACAGCGTCGGTTTTCTTTGTATTTGAAATGCTTGAGTTAAATAAAATGTACCAACGCACGTCCGCTCAGGGATTGGGCTGTCCACGTTATCTCCATGCTAAGCTAAGTCAGCTAGGTCATGACATTTTTTTTTTTATCAGCTTTGAGTTACAGACTCACAGGAGCACAAATGTAAAGTATTTGGCGCTTCTCTTCATTAGTCCTGACAGGACTGGGAATCTGGGCACAAAAAAAAATATCTGGTAATTGTAGCCCTAATGTTTGTACGGAAGCCCTGAAGAGGACATACATCCATTTATTTTAATGAACTAAATCTTCATGTGATAATGAGACATTTTCCAGTTATCATGGGAGAAAACAGCGTATTTTTATCCCGTCATAACCAGTTAAATAAGTCGAGATTTTGAGAAGGAGTCAGTTTGGATGAAGCCAAGACATGCTAATTGTCCCCTGCTTTCAGTCTTGATGCTAAGCTAAGCTAAGCTAAGCCAGCTAGCTTCCAACACACAAAAAACACCTTTATATGAAAAACACCTTTATATGCAGAACCTCGTATACATAGGCATGCCGACTTCCTCCATGGATGCATGAAAAATAAAGATGCAGTAGTTATTCTTATATCCCTTTAAAGACAGTTATGTAGTTTTATAAATGTTTGTTCACCAGCAAGTATTTTATAAGAGAGAGGGGGGGGGGAGACAGAGAGAGAGAGAGAGAGAGAGAGAGAGAGAGAGACAGAGAGGGGGAGAGGGAGAGAGAGAGAGAGAGAGAGAAAGAGAGAGAGAGGGGACGAGAGAGAGAGGAAGAGAGAGAGGGGGAGAGAGAGAGACAGACAGACAGAGAGAGAGGGGACGAGAGAGAGAGAGAGAGAGACAGACAGACAGACAGAGAGAGACAGAGAGGGGGGAGAGGGAGAGAGAGAGGGAGAGAGAGAGAGAAGAGAGAGAGAGACAGAGAGAGAGAGAGAGACAGAGAGAGAGGGAGATAGAGAGAGAGAGAGATTGAGAGAGAGACAGAGAGAGAGAGAAAGAGAGAGAGATGGGGAGAGAGAGGAAGAGAGAGAGACAGAGAGAGAGAGAGACAGAGAGAGAGAAAGAGAGAGAGATGGGGAGAGAGAGGAAGAGAGAGAGACAGAGAGAGAGGGAGAGAGAGAGGAAGAGAGAGAGAGAGAGAGAGGGACGTCCTTATTCTATTAAACTGGTTCACGAGCAGTCAAACAGTCAAACCATTTAACGATAACGAGGAATCAGGTGACGAGTTCAGATTCTCAGGGCAGCTACGGTTGAAGGCTGACTGCTCGTGAACTTGTACAAAAAAATAAAAAATATCCAATTAACTGCTATGCGACGCCGGCGGTCAGAGAGCGAGCTAACTCCGGGCCCCCGGTGAGACTTCTTTCAGTAGACGTTTTAATTTCAGCTGCGGTTTCTGCTCCACCACAGGCGGTGAAGTGGAGCCTGAATGTGAAAGAAATCTGATGAAAAGAGAGGAAATGTAACGTCTCCTGATGTTTGTTTATCTCTTTTCCTGCCTGTCTCTCACTTGTTTCCGTACCGCCTGCTTCCCGGGCGCCGCTCAGAGCCGCTGGACACTGAACATCAGGAGGCTGGTGATCTTTCCCCCTCCTCTATGATTTATTTATCACTTCCCAGCCTCCTGCTTCATTCAGGTGCAGCGTGAGGCTCAGGTGTCCAGCAGCCCGCCGCCTCGCTTTGATCTCAAACTGCACCAACAGATGTTTTGAGGCGAGCGCCACGCCTCCCCGCTGCGGCTGCGCGTTTCACCGGAGGACGCTTTGAAGCTTAAAGTGTTCCGAGCCGAGTTTAACAGCTAGCTTTAAGAGCGGTGGAAGTGACAAAGATTTACACAAAACATCACTTTCACCAGCTGTAAAGAACAACAGATACTGAGACATTTGTCAAACTGATGTAAAAAACATTTTAAAACATTTCAATGTTTGAGAGGAAAATTTGTTTGTTGCTTTAAGAGCCGATCACCTGAGGCAATCTGTACCGGGCCTTAGCGTTTGACCCCCAAAAGTCCGGCTCGTTTGACCAGTGTGAGTGCTCCAACTTGTGATCAAGCTCGGTCACTTCCTCTGTCCTAGCCCGCTTCAGAGAGGTGTGCTTCAGTTCATGCACGAGCAAGACGTGGACAGACCTCCATTCTGTCTGTATCTGACTAACATGACCCAGAATAAAACACACACTCTTGTTCTCTGTGTTCTCTGATGAGGGGACGCAGACTCCACTGTGCGTCTCTTTCTCCTTCTGAGTCCGCCTGTCTTTAATCACCCTTCATGATCACATAAAGTCATGCATGTGTTGAGTTACGACGTTATGTAAGAGAGGGGTCACCGTGCTCAGGCCCGGTTAGTCCTGGAGCGGTGTGAGTGCAGGAAGCGGGGGATTGAGGGGGGGGGCAATCATGATTCAGCACGGTATTGAGCAACCAAGCCCTAAAACAACAATATGGAACTTTTCAAATGTCTATTGAGCAGGGAGAATGGCGTCAATGACCACAGAGCGACCGATCGGGCTGTTAGCCGTGTGCAGCAGAAGACGATTAAAGCTTTATGTGTCTGTGGTTTGAAGGAGACTTTTATTATTAAGAAAAAACTACATCAAGTCTTTGATCTGATGTCACAGGAAGTTGACAGTAAACCGTCTTCTTCATGTCCTTCAGGGACACACGCTGATCTTTATCTCAGGAAACGTTTGTCAGATGAACGATAAGATGTTTAAATGTAGCCGATTTATCAAGAAGAAGGAACCTTCATTCCTCTCATACACACATGAACAAACAGACTCGCTCTGAAGGAAACTCTCCAGCTGTTCTGCCAGATTTGTTCTGTAACGGGATTTGAACCTGCGACCCTGCAGGGCCGAACCAGGTCGAACCAGCCGGAGCGACGGTCGCCCAGTGCTCGGTGACCATGAGCTCAAACATCAATGCAAAAAATCGACACTTTGAGGAAAACTCCTTAAAAAAGTGAGGAGGATTTTCTTTGATAGACACGGACGACGTTTACTATCAACAACAAGTCTTTCAAAAAGGTCGGACCGTTTGTACGACCAGCGGCAAACACGCCGAGTTTTCAGAAAACTGGGTCGGCTTTACCCAGAATTCTTCCTGCCAGGCTCCGGTTGCGAGGAGGACGGGATGATGACGTTGCTTCGTCTCTGCCCCCCTTCCGCCCGCTGTGAGGTGCGCGTGTGAATAAGCGAATCGGGAATATTCTAGAATATTTCAGGATCGCATGCGTGTGAATAAAGCTCGAGTAACCTCCTGCCACCGTAAGAACCCTCGACCCTCGAACCCCCGTCTCTCGCCCCTCCCACCGCCTGCTCCCTCTAACTAGCTGTATCTCGTGTAGTGAGCTCTCTGTTTGCTGCGGAGGAGAAAATCTGGTAAAGTGACATCAATAGATCTGAGTCCAATCAACGGATTAGAGACAAAATCAAAGTGTCACGGAGCCTCAACGAGCCAGATTACATCTCTCTCTTCTCTTCTCTCTCCTCTGTCTCGTCTCCTCCTCTCCTAGCTCTCTGGTCTCTCTCTCTCTCTGTCTCTCTCTCTTTATCTCTCTCTCCTCTCTCCTCTTCTCTCTCTCTCATCTCTCATCTCTCTCTCTCTCTTCTCTGTCTCTCTCTCTCTTTATCTCTCTCTCTGTCTCTGTCTCTCTGTCTCTCTCTCTCTCTCTCTCTCTCTTATCTCTCTCTCTGTCTCTGTCTCTCTGTCTCTCTCTCTCTCTCTCTCCTCTGTCTCTCTCTCTCTCTCTTTATCTCTCTCTCTCTGTCTCTCTCTCTCTGTCTCTCTCTCTCCTCTTTATCTCTCTCTCTCTCTGTCTCTCTCTCTCTCTCTCTCTCTCTCATCTTTATCTCTCTGTCTCTCTCTCTCTCTCTCTCTTTATCTCTCTGTCTCTCTCTCTCTCTCTCTCTTTATCTCTCTGTCTCTCTCTCTCTGTCTCTCTCTCTCTCTCTCTCTCTCTCTCTCTCTCTCTTTATCTCTCTGTCTCTCTCTTATCTCTCTCTCTCTCTCTCTCTCTCTCTCTCTCTCTCTCTCTCTCTGTCTCTCTCTCTCTCTCTCTCTCTGTCTCTCTCTCTCTCTTTATCTCTCTCTCTCTCTCTGTCTCTCTCTCTCTTGTCTCTCTCTCTCTCTCCTCTCTCTCTCTCTCTCTCTCTCTCTGTCTCTCTCTCTCTCTCTCTCTCTCTCTGTCTCTCTCTCTGTGTCTCTCCTCTCTTCTCTCTCTCTGTCTCTCTCTCTCTCTCTCTCTGGGTGGGGCTGGGGGGGCAGACAGAAATACAGAAGCTGACACATGATGGGGGGACATGGAGGCAGGTTGATGATAAAAAGAGTCATGTGGACAGATTGTTGTTCCTTCTCTTCTCGTCATGTTGGCTCATCAAACTGTTGTTGTTGTTGTTGTTGTTGTTGTTGTTGTTTGCTTAGACTAAACCCACACTAGAGAGCGAACATCTGTACTAAACCACTAAACACACATCAAACATATAACCCTTTTTTTATATGACTGTTTTATTATTATTCTTCTTTTTTAATACATTTTTTTCTGTTATCATTTACCAGACAAAAAGGCGGGAAACGTGTGAGGCCACACAAAGGATTAAAACTGCCCGGGATTCGCTGAGCATGGAGTTCTGAGCCCCGCCCCCCCCTCCACCGCCCGCCCTCACCCTAACTCCTCCTCCTCCTCCCTCCCTCGTCTCTCTCCCTTCATCCCTCCTCCTCCTCCAGAATAAACGGAGTAATCACGTGTAAACAGATCACCATGGTGAGAACGAGCGAGAGAGAGACGAGAGAGAGAGAGAGAGAGAGAGAGAGAGAGAGATGCAATCCATGTAGAAGAGAAGTGAGAATTAATAATCACTCAGAAAGCAATAATTCAAGCCCCTCTTCCTCTTTTCATCCCCCCTCCCTCCTCTCCATCCATCCCCCCCTCCTCCGTCCGACACATCCATACGTACAAACAAACATGTACATCCAGTGTTTTTATTTTTTCTTTGCTTGTCTGTGAGATTTTATATTGTCTACAGAGAGAAAAAGAAAAATGCAGAAATGTAAAAAATCGAGACATTCCTCCTCCCCCCCTCCCCCCCTCTGCCCCCCCCCCCTCCTTTTATTCTCCTCTGCTCTCTGTCTCTACCGACTCCTGATTGGTGGATTTAAAGTACAAGAAAAAAAAAAAGAAAAAAAAGACTGTTAGTTTTATATGACGGCCATTTTGGTTTGTAGTCTCCCCTCTTCCTCCCCCCCCCCCCCCCCCCCCACCACCTCCTCCCTCATCCGTCCCCGTAGATATTTGACAGTACAGCAGGACCATGTTGCTACAGTATATAAACTGCCCCGAGGACTGCCACCCCCCCCCCCCCCACCAACACTGCGATGTCTTCAGCTCTGTGTGTTTAATGTTTTTAGACTGTTATATTGTGTACATGAAGAATAAAAAAGAAAAAAAAGGAAAAAATCACCATCAAATATTAAAGTCAAATGTTTTTTGTTTTTTTCTTCCTGTTCGGTTTTGGGGATTTTTTGTTTTTTTCTTCTCTTTTCTTGTTTTCTAAAAACTTCACATCTTCTCACTGTTACCGCAGTCGCAGACGATACGCCTGTAATTAAAAAATAATGATGATGATGATGATGATGATGATGATGATGTTTTGTTGCGTCCAAGTTTTCACATGTCCGCTAGCAAATTGTCAAGAAAAAAAATAGTACAATAAAGACTAAAATCTAACAACTAAACTGCAAGTCAGTGTGAGGTTTTCTATTTTTTATCTGCAGGAGTTGAAGGGGGGGGGGGGGGGGGGGGTGGGGGGGGGAGAGAGGTGGGGGGGGGGGGGTGCACGCTTGAACACCATTGGATGCTCATTAATCTGTGTATCGATAATCTCATCCCTTTACGTAATGGGAGGAATAATAGGAGATTTCTTTGTATTAAAGTAGATCTGTATGTATTAACTGGCAGCAGGCGGGGGAGGAGGGGGGGCAGAAGAGGGGGGGGACGGGGGGGAGGGGAGGGCGGAGGTCGTCCATATGCCAGAACACAGTCCCATCACACCAAACGTGGCTGCACTACTTTTATATTTTACGCATCAGGATTCAAGTCAGAGGAAAAGTGTCTCCTCTGTTTCTGTGTTTACACTTTACTTATTTTAGTCAAATAATCGACTTAAAGGTGAAAATTAAAGGTCACATATCCTCCTCCTCTTCAGTTTCAATAAGTCTCAGAGCTCCTCAAAACATGTGTGAAGTTTCTTGTTCTAAATCCACTCTGATCCAGTATTTGATCATATCTATAAACCTCTCTATTTTAGCCCTGCTCAGAACAGGCTGTTTTCTGTGTCTGTACCTTTAAATATGTAAATGAGCTGTGTCTGACCACGCCCCCTCTCTGGAAGGGCTTGGGTGTACTCAGTCCTTTCTGGCTCCATGTCCTTTGTTTACAGTGAGAAGGCAGAACAAACACCTAGCTGTGGGGAGGGTCACCCCACCCTGGGGGAGGGGCTACTGCCCTTTGTGATGTCATGAAGGGAAAATCTCCAAACGGCCTGTTTGAGCACACATTTTCTGAAAAGTGGAGCAGGCAGAAGACGGAGAGGATGGACTTTTCTCATCATTGGGGGGTTTGTAGACGGACTAGAGACACATGTTAGAGTTAGAGAAACATTTAAATATGATATTTTAAATATGTGATCTTTAAATGTTTGAAAACACCATGCAGCAGAAAAATGGGAAAATGGATAGTTAAAATGGCCAGGTGTATCTGAGAGGTCTGCAGAGGGATCAACAGGATAAATTATATTTATATTCATGTTTATAAACCTGCAGTGAAAAAACAGGATTTGAGTCAAACGGCTCAGGGAAAGGTCATTTATATCAGGATGAGGTCATAAGAGCGCCAGGAGACGATACGTCTGTAAAGACATGTCGATATAAACTGACACATTTAAACTTTAACATATAAAGAAATGTAAATAAATGTGGAGAGGATATCTGACACACACAGGTGACTGACCCCGTCAGGCCAACAGGTACGAGGCATCTCGACAGAGGCCTCGCTCAGAGGAGGACGCTAACCTGCTCGCTCGCTCGCTGTAGGCAGGTAGAAAATGAAGCTCTTTACACAGGTGTGTTGAAGTCTAGACCACAAAAACTGAGACCAAGACAGACCCGAGACCAGAGTGCTCCGAGACCGAGACAAGTAGGGAACAAGACTGAGTCAAGACCAAGGCAGGGCGAGAACAAGACAGAGACATTTATGGATCGAGACCAAGACCATATCACTGAAAAATCCTCATCTTGTGTTTAGGAGGCGTGTCCTGCTGAAGGTCGGTTTGACTGAATAATGTACGGTCTAATAAACATGTCAGACAGCGTGCTCCAACCCAGCTGTCGTACACTCAGGTGTGAAGAACTTAAAAAATAACGCTTTTATTTTGAAAATAATAACGCAGATTTCGACTTCCCCTTTTCCTCTAATTAAAATATTTTTTAAAAGACGGCCTTTATGAAGTTTAAATCTGTCCCCGTCTGAACTTCCACATGACCCTAAACTTAACCTAACACTGTCAGCGTCCCTCAGAGGGCTGCCGGGCCACATGTTGAGCCTCACAGTCAGCAGTAATAACAACACACGTCTAGCCGTCTGTGAAGTGCGCGGATGATAATTCCCTACTGTCAGTTGAAATCGGCAGCATACTGTCTTTTCTGTCGGGGACAAATCTCTGGGATTATGTTATTACAGCCATAATGCCGGAGAGTACAGTATCTGCACACACACACACACACACACACACACTCACACACACACAGAAACAATGTGAGGTGGTTTTAACAGACTAAGCAGGGAGCTAAATGGTGTCAGTAATGACTCTGATGAGCGGCGTGTAAATGAGCAGTGAGTGACGTCACTGATCTGAAAACAGCAGATGGAGAAAACGACAGATTCATAACGATACAGTCGTCTTTAGATCTGTCTGTAATGAGGTCACAGTCGAGGTCAAAGACGTGGAAGCAGGCAGAACAGATGGATTACAAGCTCCGGATTATAACGCAAACAGAGAGCCGGCTGTTGAATATTAGCGCTCACACCTGCACGTGCGTCTGTCTTCAATGTCTTCATCCAACAATATATTTATTTCAAGGTGTGAGGAGTTCAGCAGCACGGAGGCCGAGGGACTGACGCTGACATGGAGGCTGCAGCTGCTATCATTAGATCAAATTAGACTCTCTGCAGGCGGAGGATTCGGGGTCAGGTCTGAGGACGCTCCGGGCTCAGAGGGGATGTTAGACCTGAGACCAGGACCAGAACGCAAAATCTAAAACTGGCACGGTTAAGTGGTGTCTTCAGTAGTGGACAAATTAAGACTTCTAAAACTCCTTTAAGTCTTTTTACACTCGACCAGTGGTCCTCAACTAACTTTGGAAAGGGACAGCTCACTGTGAGGGGGCCGGACTTTAAAATATGCTAACACATGACGTCTGGGCTCCTTTACATTGTATTTGATGTGCAGAGAGATATTTATGTTAAACTGTTCCGGGTTGCTTTTACAGCTTTACCTTAAAGGCTTTATATGTGATGTTTTGATCCAGCAGATGTCGCCCTTGAGCTCCAGCATGAAACCAAAACAACTTGCGCTGCATTGTTGTGTTAGCATGCTAATGCTAGCGATCTTTATTATGCTGGTATCTTCACACTGCATGTAAATTTACCTGAAATGAGCGTGATCTAGAAACACAGTTAAGCAGTGAGTACAGTATGTTATTCTTCTTTTCTCTAGTCCCTCAATTAAACAACTTTTATACATGAGGGGAGGAGTCAGCCGGCCATCCAGGCGATGTAAACAAAGTGAAGATAGGACTCTGAAAACTCTGAAAACATCACAGACAGTGGGACTCGGGTGTTACACCCATTGTAGACAGTCATGACTCACAGAGTTATTTTCAGAGGATATACTTGATTTCTACATTTAAGAGTGAAAAATCACATAGAAAGACTTTAAATGCCACAACATGTTTTTTTCTTCTAACATTTTCTGCAATGTGTTTTATTGTGAGGGCCAAATGGGAAGCTTTTGGGGGGCCGGATGTGGCCCACGGGCTGCCAGTTGATGATCACTGCACTACTAGACCATATCTCAGTGCAGTTCTTCCAGTGGCCACTGGAGGACAAATTCAAAAGTGAGTCTACTACATCAAAATCACACACACACACACAGAGCCAAGAAATATGACTGCCGACTACATAAAGGGCTAATATGCCCATTTACAGTTAATTATATATCAATGACGCTTTCTGGAATGTCCAGACAAAAGACAAATCAAATGCATTAATGTGGGTTTGTGTGTGCAGATACAATAAGTGTAAATGTGTGCGCGTGTGTGTGTGTGATAAAGTGAATAAAAAAGCTGCAGAGTGACTTTGCTCTGTTTCAGTGACGTCATGATGAGATGAGTGTTCTTGGATTCTTCTTGGATTCTTCTTCCTCGTCGTCTCACTTTTTAAAAAAACAACAAAACCGTCTTGTAAAAATGTGTTTATTGACCTTCACCTGCAGACCTCGACCTTCAGGACACGTCAGACGTTTTGTTTCTGCACACACAGTAGATGCTGGATCATTTATTCAAATATAGATTCTTACTGAAGACTTCTGAAGGAATCCAAAAAAAACAGCTCTGACCCAACTGTTGATGAATTCTGTCAAACTCAATCTGAACAGATTTGCTCACACCGAGATGGACTACATCAGTGGTGCTCAACTGGTGGGTCGGGACCCCAAAGTGGGTCGTTTTTCAAAAAGGGTACAAAGAGCTTTTTAAAACTTGTTTGTTTTATTCTTTATTTTTGTCTTATCGTTTATCCAAATCTCCACTTTAAAAAATAAAAAATAAATCTAACTGGTGGAAAAATATCTGAAATTTGGGTCTCTGGGTCCTGAGGCTAGGCCAGCTGAGCACCACTGGAGTAAATGATGCCCCGCCCCCTCAGCTTTGTGTGACAGCACATCAACATCCACAGGGACATTTAAATGGAGTTTTTCATCAAGTGCATCAACATGTTTTAAGTGCTAACTCAGCAGGTTCATCCAGTCCGTCCACATGATGCGGAAACTTTCTGAAACATTTTAAGACGGAAACAAAACAATTTTAAAAAAAATACGTGCTCACAAAATAAATCTTCCTCCTCACCGATCGTCTCAAACTTTGGATGTTAAAGTTTCAAAGGTCAACAGCAGGAAGTAAAAGAACCACGAGCAGCCGGGACAACAAGTGAGCGAGTGCTGCTGCTGCTGTTGCCATGGCGACAGTGAAAACACAAACGAGTCAGATGATGAGAAAAAACCTGAAAACATCACACGTCAACATGTAAACAAAGAAAAGGCAAAAAGGAGCCGCTCCGAGGCCGAGAACATCGAGTCTGTCAAAATATTCTGTGTGTATAGAAATATAAATACAGACAGGCGATCGATTTCACTCCCAGTGTGTGAACAGTCATAAAGCTCATAAAGTCAGTGATGTCATCACACACCTCCACCTGGACTCCCTCTCTCCTCCATCGCTCCTCCATCGCTCCTCTCCTCTCCTCTTCTCTCCTCCTCTTCTCTCCTCCTCTTCTCTCCAACTCTTCACTTTAATCTGTTAAAATATCTCTGTTCTTCAATCTCTCCTGTTTCCTTCACTCCTCATCTCCTGCTTCCTGTTTCCTCCACTCCTCCTCTCCTCCTTCACTCCATCTTGGACATCTCAAACTTGGTCGTCATGGTTTCCTGTAAAAGAAAAGACACTCAGTGTCAGAAGCAAAAGCATGAGCAGTACGAGGTCAGGCCCATTTAGACGCCATGTTTGAAATCTGGACACATTTCAGTCGGATGAATCTCTGACATGTTGGATATTTTGGTCTCCCCCCTCTGTGCTCCCTCTGAAGCCACGCCCCCTCACTTACATCGGGCGTTGTCTCTCCAGAAGTGGACCTCAGCTCATCTCATTGTGTAGAAACTACGTCGTCTCATGTCTCATTCAGCGGTCAGTAAACTCTCAGTATAAACTCCTAAAGTCATCGGTGACGAGCTTTGAGTGTAGAGAGCGAGCAGGGAGACAGGGAGGCGTCTGATTGGTTCATCAGATTGGTACCTCGTCGCAGACATTGGTCAAAGTTTTTACAGACTTACAAACTGATACAGATGATGGATTCTCTTTGTTCCTTTTTCAGAGAACATGAGTTATTAATGTCTGTCAGGACCTAAAGACAATTTACACCAAAATCTGAAGAAGTGAATCTGGAGGAAATGACCAACCCTGACTTTAAGTCAGACTGAAAATGTGTGAGAGCAGCAGGAAGGGCAAGAGGTTCTGTTTGGGTTTAAAGATCAGCAGGAAGAGTCTGAGGCCTTCTGTCCACTCAGAGTGCTGGCT